>NC_044309.1:93271689-93461689 GCF_007474595.2 Lynx canadensis | reverse complement strand
TCACTGTGACACCTCAACCTACTAGCTGCTTTACCTGTTCAGGTGCCACCCAGAGCCTGGGCCAATCTGGTGGGAAGTGGGGGGGGGGGGGACGAGAGGCACTGGGGTCAGGTCGGGAGGGTGTTAAGAATGGCTGAGCCATGAGGAAGCAAGGAAAGCAAGGAAGGAGTCAAGGTGGGAGGCTGAAGAAGTCAACTCTTCTGCCAGACTGGGGAGGCTGACATTGAGACTCCATAGGTAGGAAGAGTCAGGACAAAGTAGGGGAAGAAGAATGAGTTGAGGGAGCGAACAAGTAGAGCAGCTTAGTCTTTTTTGTTTGTTTGTTTGTTCATTTTATTTATTTTGAGGTAGAGAGAGAGAGAGAGAGCAAGCAAGCATGGGTGGGGGAGGGGCAGAGAGAGGGAGGGAGAGAATCCCAAGCAGGCTCCGTCTGTCAGGGTAGAGCCCGATTCGGGGCTGGAACTCACGAACTGTGAGATCACGTCCTGAGCCGAAACCAAGAGTCGGAGACTTAACGGACTGAGCCACCCAGGCGCCCCAGCAATTTAGTATTAGTCTGAAACCCAGAATTATGCTCTGTGGACCCTGGAGTGTCACTGGGTGGGCATATCTTTCAAGGAACTAAAATAAATGCAACTTTGGCAGTTTCCTATAATTATTATGCATTTTTGTCATTTGAGAAAATCTACTTTTGTTTCTAGAGTTGCCACCAGAGTAATTTATTACACAGATACTAGGAAATGTCCATGTATAATTAAAAAGAGGGTTCACTTACCTGTTCTGCCATCTTGCTGCTAATTCTACATTATTAAATGTTTAATTGTGGTCTGCAGTTTAAAAATACTTCTTCGTCACATGAGGAATCATTATGCATCTAGAAGGTGTAGGTTGGCAAGTACATTTATATTTTTATTTCTTTCTGCCTTCCTGCCAGGTTCATCCCTCCATTAAGCCTTTAAGGAACACTTATTATGTTAGACTGTGGGCAAACAAAATCAATACAACACAATTCCTGTCAAGGCATTAACAGTCTAGTGGGAGAAACAGATGTTTAAACAATAACAACAATGACAAAAAGGCATATATAGCAAAGCTCTGAGCGCCCATTGAAGGGAGCCACTAAATCTGATGGGGATGATAGTCTTAGAGTGGCTTAAGGGAAATACCCCTAAGATTGAAAATCAAGTAATAGTGAGAGCAAAACCAGTGTTAAAGACAAAATTCAACTGAGTAAATTTCAAGATCTAATTGGCTTTACTGGGATTCATGAATTGGGCAGCATGCCATCTAGCAAGTAGAGGGGAGCTGCAAAGGGCTACAGAAAGGTTTCTAAAGACAGGATAAGGACGACATAAACGGAAAAAAAAGGGTTATTTGGGGTAAAGTCACCTTTGAGGACAAAAGGGTCTTATTAGGTCAATTACCTCATCCTTCTTTGGGGGTTAGAGAGGACCCATGTGACCTTGCTGGTGCTGTGACCTTCCTGACTGACCAGTTCAGATTATGTTTCTGGGGGGAGGTTGAAAGGGCCATTGGTTTAGGTATTAAGCCCTGGTTTGGTGTCGTGGCCTGACATAAGTGACTCCATTTTGGGTCTGTGGTTTTCTTTTTGATACCAGTAAGAATTCACGATGGATAAGATTAGCCATCAGGAAAAATTATCCAGTATGCTGTCTCCTATGCTTACACTCTTCAGTGGTTCTCTGCTGTCCTTGGGAGTAAGTTCAAACTTCTTACCGTGACTCTCCGTCATCCCTGCTTGCTTTCCCAATTTCATCTCAGGTTCCCAGTGATTTGTAAGCCCTTCAAAGTTTGAGAATCCCCTGAGATCATACATGAGGGCTTGGTGTTTGTGCCAGTAAGAGTCTTTTAGCTTCAAATGACCTAGATCAGCTTTGTGAAGCTGGGACTAGGATTTGCAAACCAAACCGGGCATTGCCAGCTGGCTCTGCCTATAGGGGAACTAGAGGGAGATGTCTGGGCTGGAGGCAAAAAACGTGACTCGCCCTCCCTGTGTCCCTCCTGCTCTAGAGAGCCTCACCCCTGCAAAGCTGTTCCAAAGGAGCCGGCCCCTCCTCTGACAGCAGTCGAATCCAGTTGGCAGTTTTTCCAACATCTGCAGAAGCGGCTTCCACATGCCTCCTCGGAGACACCAGCACCGGCAGAGGTCCGAGGGGCTAAATGTCCCCTTTTCTACATTTTTAAGTTTTAATGATTCCAGCTTTTTCTCTTTGTTCCCCCAACCTGAGGAGTGGTAGGTGCCTTAGGGCAATGGTTCTTAACCAGGGGAAAGTTTGCCCCCCGTCCAGGAGACATTTGACAACGTCTGGAGAGATTTTTGGTTGTCACAGTTCAGCATTAAGTGTGGGCAACACTACCGGCACCTAGTGAAGGGCAGCCAGAGAGCCAGAAGGGCTGTTGACCGCCCCACAGTGCAGGGGACAGCCCACACCACAAAGAATTATTCGGTCTAAAATGCCAACAGTGTCGGGGTGCCTGGGTGGCTCAGTCGGTTGAGTGTCCAAATCCTGATTTGGGCTCAGGTCATGATCCCAGGCTCGTGGGACTGAGCTCTGTGTCAATCTCCGCTCTGGGTGTGGAGCCTGCTTAATTAATATTCTCTCTCCCTCCCCACCCCTTGCCCTTCTCCCCTGCTCTCTCTCTAAAATTAAAAAAAGAAAAAAAGGTCAACAGTGTCAAAGTTGAGAACCTCTGTTAATTTTTCAGTGACTTTTATACACAAACAAGTCTTTATATTAGATTCCTTCTGGCCAAATAATTGCATGTTTTTTTTGACTGAACCCTGACTGGCTCGGCTCTCAATGTTGAAAAAAGAAATCAGATGATTAGGGGGAAGTGGAAGATACCCATGGTTGAATCTCAAAAACTACAGTTAAGTATAAATGGCTTTAACCTTCATGTATCATGGTATGAATTAAATACATGATGTCTAAAATGTCTAAAGTGGATAAATCAAGAGGTAGTGGTATTATTTAGGAAAATACAACTTTTCTTTGGGGTGGCGCCTGAAAAGGTGAAGCAAGGGATTGTGGCTTTTCATTGTAAGCTCTTCTACACTATTTTGAAAAAGCCTATGCTCGTGTATTATCTTTTTAAAATTGGGGCGCCTGGGTGGTGCAGTCGGTTAAGCGTCCGACTTCAGCCAGGTCACGATCTCGCGGTCCGGAGTTCTAGCCCCGCGTCAGGCTCTGGGCTGATGGCTCAGAGCCTGGAGCCTGTTTCCGATTCTGTGTCTCCCTCTCTCTCTGCCCCTCCCCCGTTCATGCTCTGTCTCTCTTTGTCCCAAAAATAAATAAACGTTGAAAAAAAATTTTTTTTAATTTATTTACTTATTTTGGGGGGGGGGAGCAAAGAGAGAGGGAGAGAGAGAATCCCAAGGCTCTGAGCTGTCAGTGCAAGTCTGACATGGCACTCGATCCCAGGAACCATGAGATCATGACCTGAGCCAAGATCAAGAGTCTGCTCAACCAACTGAGCCACCTAGGCATCTCTCATGTATTATTTTGATTAAAATATTTTAAGGAAGAAAATTCTATTACTTATGTACTACTCCACAAGTATCGTACAAGTGAAGCCTCAAGCTGTGATTGACAGATGTGTTTTGTTTGGCCTTCACTGTATTTTTTAAATGGCCAATATTGCAAAAAATGTTTTGCATGAAAATCCAGTTTAAAAAAATTTTCCTGAAAAATCAGAGAATTTGGCAGTAACAGGCGCTCGTTTGCATATGGCAGCAATCAGCTATGCTTGAGTGGCTGCCCACCTCAGACAAAGTGTGTGCTTTCCATTTTGCCACAGTCCCCCACCTCTCCTGCTTCCTTCTTGATTGAGTATTCTTGCCCAAGGCTGGCTTTCTTCTTTTGGGCTACTGGCTTACCCTTAGAGCCATTGGAGTTTGCAACTCCAGATGTACAGTAATAAATAATCTTCATTGTCTTGTACCATAGCAGCATCAGCATACAAAGCAACACAAAAGGGGTCTACATGAGTCACTGGTTCAGGATTGGCATGGGCCTGGTACCACTGATTTCAAGTGAAGGAACAAAAAAGGCTCCTCTTCGCATCAATTTGTAATAATTTATGTGCCAGCATTGTTCTAAGTGATTTACACATTAATGCACTCAATCCCCACAACAGTTCAATAAAATAGGTAATAGTAGCCATTTTACCAAGAAACCAAGTCCCAGAGAGGTTGAGTAACTTATACAGTATCACTGAAGTACCCTCCACAAGTCATCTATTTTTTTAAGTTTATTTATTTATTTTGAGAGAGAGAGAGAGACTGCAGGAAGGGCAAGAGAGAGAGAGAGAGAGAGAGAGAGAGAGAGATCCTAAGCAGGCTCCACACTGTCAGCTCAGAGCCCGATGTGGGGCTCAAACTCACAAACCGTGAGATCATGACCTGAGCCAAAACCAAGAATCCGAGGCTTAACCGACTGAGCCACACCCAGGTGCCCACACAAGTCCTCTATTTTTAACCAATATTAAAAAAAAACAACCCGTGCAGCTAGTTCAGTTGGTCTTTGTATTAGCTGGGGACTGTTTATGCTCCAAATATCAGAAAGCCAGCTCAAACCGGCTTTAAAACAAAACATCTCAAATGTGGATTAACTGACTCACACAGTCAAAGCCCAGGATGTCAAGACTGGCTCTGGCCCCTGCGTGATTGCATCCAGCCAGTTCTTTCATTCTCTCTCTAAGTCAGATTCTCTTTGTATGTTGACTTCACTCTTTCGAGTTCCTCCTTCACTCTTTCGTGTTGCAGGCTGGAAAGAAGACCCTTATATGAAGTTTAATGCTCAGCATGTTTATTCAGGAGTACCGTCAGGACTAATGCCGAGGGAAGGGAACAGCAGGATGCAGGATTGGGTAGAGGAAAAAGTCAAGCTATGGTGCAGACCCAATAGCAGCCTAGGCTGACCGCATAAGAAAGCGTGGAGCTGGAATGGCCTGTCAGAAGTGTCCCACGCTGGACTGAGATGACCTTGCTCCTGGGTCCATCGGTCTTTGCATGTAGGCTGCCCAGGGAAGGGAGTGACCTTGGGCAAGGAGGCTGTCTGTAGCTGAGGCAATTCCTGAAGGCTGACAGCCAAAAGTTATGTGCCAACAATACTCCCAGCAGCTGGGGCAAGTCCTTCGCTGAGGGGGAATCTTGACCCGGCATCCAGTGGGGGATGTGACTGTCAGCCGTTCTGGGGTCACATTC
Organism: Lynx canadensis; assembly: GCF_007474595.2. NCBI lineage: Eukaryota > Metazoa > Chordata > Mammalia > Carnivora > Felidae > Lynx > Lynx canadensis. Next base: position 93,456,462 of record NC_044309.1, on the reverse strand, counting down.
TTCTAGATTTTCATCTCAGGAAAAAGAAAGATCTTCCTTGAACTCCAACAAATTCTAGAGAAGGACACTGGGTCAATAATTTGGCCAGGGGGTGAGTACTGTGATGGGCACATTCTTGGTCACGCCCATCCTTGGGGGCAGCCAGGTGAAATTGGGCTGGCAGTCTCCCCAAATCCTCTAGAGTCGGGGAACAGCATTTTCCCAACGGAAGAGGTGGTGGTACCATAAGCCCAAGAAGAGGGAGTGCACTATGTGGACTGAAACAGTAGCTGCCACAAATTCTCCCTTTATTGTTTCCCAGTTCAGTCTTTCAACTTTGACCTGCTCCCCGATGGTGCTGGCAGCCATACCTTTTACTCAGCTGGAACCTGAGAAGGGCACACAGCGAAGGAGGATAAAAGTCAGCTGGCCCCTCCAGGCCCACAGGAGTAAAGGATCATTCGTTTGACAGCCTCGTAACAGAGACTCTTAATTAGTTCTCGGTTTTGACAGAATGTTGCCCCACCCCCAAGCAACCAAGGAGAAGGTGGTGAGTCAGCAATTTAATAGTCTGTCTTGACCCTGGAGCTTTTAATTTTTTTTAATGTTTATTTTTGAGAGAGAGAGAGAGAGCAGAAGTGGGGGGAGGGCCAGAGAGACACAGAATCCGAAGCAGGCTCCAGGCTCTGAGCTGTCAGCACAGAGCCCAATGTAGGGCTCGAACCCACAACTGAGCCTAAGTCAGACGCTTAACCGACTGAGCCACCCGGGCGCCCCTTGACTTGAAAGCTTTAACCTAGCTTGGTACATATCCAAACTGTGCCTGCCAACTCACCAAGGTAAGGTGCAAAAATTCTCCTGTGTTAACGGAATGTCATCTCAGATCCCCTTCATTTGCTCCTGATCTGCTTCCTCTTTATACTCATCTCTGTCCCTTTCCCAAATTTTGTCTTCACCTTATGATCCTTTTCCTTTCCTTGACCCTGGTGTTTGCTTTGGATCTTTCTGATGCTGACTTTTGGCACCTGCTCCCTAAGATTGATTGCCCACATCCGTCCTAGTCAACCCTTTGGTCCCCACTAATTTGGCAGCCCTCTCCTATCTGCTTGTTCCCTTATAAAGGGGACACAAAGGGTCTCAGAATCTATACTCTGTACATCTATGTGGTTGTAAATTCTTTGAAAAAAATCTAAAAACCTCAAATGGATAAGCACACAGTGATTAAAAAATAGAGTTGTGCAAATAGGAAAAGTCAGAAATCTGCCAAGAAACAGTAATGGTCATCCGATGGGCTTCCCCTGATCCAGGGTCTGATCTTGCAGGTGACTGTACGTGATCTTGTCAGTTGGTTATAGTTAGAGATGGTGACTTATACTACTGAAACTTCCCGAGAGATGGAAAATTATAAATAAGAGTGATAATTTATTATTTTACAGAGAAAATGTAACTACGAAAGGGACTAGATACTTGAGCCTCCTTGCCTGAATATTCTCTCCTTTATGGCAACATCCGATTTTGGCACATTTTATAAGGTAATAAGGAAAAGGGCAACCAAATATGTACATGATTTGAGTAATCTTCAGAGCAACGAGGTTGACATTGATGAACTAAACCATTGGGTGGCAGGCAGTGCCACCTTGTGGTAGCTCCAAGTGTCACTGGCCAGCTGAATCAGGAAAGGGCACGGTTAGCGTATGACAGGATGGTTTGAGTGTCTTTGTGATATGTAAAATTATAGTTTGCGTAACATATGCAGGAAAGTCAAGAACTACCTCTGCTTCTTGCACTGAATTAACATGTGTTTAGCTCTCGTGATGCCCTCACCCAGGTCAAGTCTCGCTGGCCTCAGAGCCATTTTGCCTCTCTGAGCTATATATCTCTGAGCAGTTAATGTAATGTGTTTACATCTCAGAGGGGAAGTTTATTTCCAAGCACTTGGGGGGACAACTTGCCGTCTCCCCTGTGTCCAGACCATGTGGCTTCTGCTATTACAAAGTCCAGGAAGTGGGGCCAGGCCAGCACTCTTGTGATGCTATTAGAGGGTGCACCATGCTGACTGGATCTCTTGAATAATCCATACGCTTCTACTGTGCCATCTTCTGCCCCCCAATTACCTCCAGGGATGGCCAGAGACCTGCTTCTCTCTAGGAGTTATTTCCAGTTCCTGTTTCCTTTGCTTCATGCTGGGTAATTGAATTACCTGGCTCATCCCCGTCGTGATTTTTTTTTTTAATTTTTTTTTCAACGTTTATTTATTTTTGGGACAGAGAGAGACAGAGCATGAACGGGGAGGGGCAGAGAGAGAGGGAGACACAGAGTCGGAAACAGGCTCCAGGCTCCGAGCCATCAGCCCAGAGCCTGACGCGGGGCTCGAACTCCCGGACCGCGAGATCGTGACCTGGCTGAAGTCGGACGCTTAACCGACTGCGCCACCCAGGCGCCCCCCGTCGTGATTTTTTAACAGGTGCCTAGCTTCCTGCCGCATTGTCTGTGTGCCCCGTGCTTGGAGGTCCAGTTTCTGTTCAGAACTTGAGTGGAAGGTCTGAAATTAGACTGAATCTTTTTGCCCATGTCTGGTTTTTGATCATCTGTCCCAGGGAGGGTACCTGGCTCTGACCTCTGTGGATCTGGTTGCTCCTCTCCAGCTCCCGCTTCCCTCCTCTCCAGGTATGCTGTAGGGCCAGTGTTACAAGTAGAAGACCCCAAACCCTTGCTTTCAAAAAATTGCTCTTCAAGCCAATGTGACCTAGAATCTCTGTTTTGATGCCACCTCCTCTCGCAGCATAGTCCTCCAGTGCTGTTTTTAGTGTTATAGTTGAGGTCACATGCATTTTGGTCACATGCATTTTCCTGGCACAATCAGGACGCAAAAGTGCCGTTCTCGCAAGAAGTATTAGGAGTTGTACTGTTTTGCACCCAGTTTCTTCTTTGGTTTAATAGTTTTGCCCCATTATTGAATAAATGATGAACAGGATAAAGGAGAAAGAGGATATAGGAAGAATATGGCGCATTTTCGGCATTGTACAGGGATGTTCAGGGCAAATTATGCTCAGAATTTTAATGCATTCAAATTCTACCTGAATTTATCAGTTCTATCCATTGGGCGCTTTTTTGCATGCTCTACTTAACTTCCATAAATGTATTCTGTAGTGTAGGAAATTCGGATAGAGGTTCTCCTGCATTATGTGGCTCCTCTAGTACATTCCTTATCAATTTCCCCTCAGATTCTCTGCCTCAGCAATACCAAATGCCATTTATGGTCTCAAATACACCATGTTCTTTCTCACTTCTGACTCTTCTCTTGTTACGCCTGAAATAGTGCCTGTACTCCTTCCAACCTCTAACTGTTGGTCTGGTAATTTCTACCAATCCTTCACATTTCCATCCAGTGATGGAATACTGTCCCTAAACCTTATGTCCAGATCGGCTACCCCCTTGGTGTGCTCTCATAACCAAGACTTCCCAGGGCGCCCACCTAAGAGTGTGCTAAAACATCATTGGAAACTGAACTCTTACATAGCTGTGGAGATGAAAATTGGTTTCATGCCCACTGTAGTAAACAACACTTTTGAGCAGAACCTTTTTAAAAAAATTAAATAATCGTTCTCTTTTGCACAGACCTAATGCTCTTGAGCATTTTTACAGTATGTATATCTAGTAGCTGTGAAGGCAGCAGAAATTCTGAAACTGAACAGTGTGTAGTGATATTTATAGTGAATGAATGGCTTATTGTATTTTCTAATTTTTTTAAATTATCAATTTTCCTCCCCCAAATGTGTGGGACTCAGAAACCCAAAGGCAAACTTGGGAAATAATTATAAAAAAGTGAAAAATAAAAATCTTTGCAAAATCTCTCAGAACTTTGATTGGCTTTAACTTTCAGCTAGTAAAAGCGAGTTAGTTAAGTAAATGGCCCTAAGCCTACTTTTTATTAATGTTCATTCCACTACAATATTGTATATATCACATGGCATACATGCCTATGGAATAAAAGTGTAAAAATAGGGGAGGAAGGGATACGTAGGAGGTTTCAATGGTATTTCTAGTAGGTTGTTTTCTGATTTTTTTTGCAGTTTTATTGAGATATAATGACATATAATATTGCATTAGTTTAAGGTATACTGCATAATGATTCGATATAGGTAATTTATTACGAAATGATCCCCACTGTAAGTTTAGTTCACATGCATCACCTCGTGTAGTTATAGTGTTTTTCTTGTGATAAGAACTTTAAAGATCTACTCTTTCAGCAATTTTCAAATATTTAATAGTGTTAACTACTGTCACCATGCTGTACATTATATCTCATTTATTAATCTTATAACTGGAAGTTTGTAGCTTTCGACCACCTTCACCCATTCCCCCCACCCTGCTGTAGTGTTGTGTTTTTTTTTTAGTTTATTTGTTTATTTAAGTAATCTCTACACCCAACTTGGGGCTCGAACTCATGACCCCGAGATCAAGAGTCATATGCTTCTCTGACTGAGCCAGTGAGGTGCTCCTGTAGTGTTTTATTTCTCAAGTGGTGTAATGGATATATCAGTGTTTATTATGTTCTTTTAAAAAAATAGCTTAAAAATCCATTTTTTCCTACCCCTCACTGAATGAATTTAAAGTAGTGTCAAGTTAACAGCCTCCCAGGAAGTACACGTCTCATTCTTGCCATGCCCGTGGCATTTTGTACTTCCCCTCTCTTGGCTCTGATTACAGCAGACTGTATTTTAATTGCCTGTGTACTTCTCTTTCTCTGTCTCACCCAGTGTGCTGTGAACCCTTAAAGGGTAGGGGTCACTGATTCTTCGCTGTTGTCTGCCAGGCCCAGGTGCAATGTTAACACAGAATCGTTGGTGCTCAATAAATATATGTTGAGTAGGTAGGTGGCTAGATGGATATAGGGCGGGGCAATGTCCTCAAAGCAGCCAGCTAAGCAGTGCCAAAGTTCCAGCCCGTAGGTTTCTGCCATTGACTTCTCTCATCCCTCTTCCTCCTATAAAAATCTCAAGAGGCTATTTAAGTAATAGGCCACATGGAGAATATACTCATGATTTGAACATGAGGCAAAGCCTCATCCACAGCTATCGTTTCCTAAGGAAGAGCTCCCCCTCGGAGGTTCATAGTGACTTGGGTCACCCTGCTGGTGACTTTGGAAAGGAAGGGTAGAGGTACTCTCATTTATTCATTATGTACCATGTGCTAAGAACCATGGTCGGCCCTTGCGTGTATAATATTCTTATTTAGTTCTTACAACCATACTGTAAGGTGAGTTTTATTACATCCATGTATACAGATGAAAAAATGGAGCTTCAGAGAAATGACGGACCTTGACCAAGTTATATGCAGTAAGAGGTGGCCCCCAGGCTTACTCTCAGGTCTGGCTGGCACCAATGCCCAAGCATGTTCCTTCTACTACATACTCCATGCTTAGAGACAGAATGCTTTGACCTGAAAAGAACTTTAGAGGTTGTTCATGTAATCCACTTTTTGCAATTAAAATAATTTTCTCAAAAAAAAAAAAAAAAAAAGAGAGAGAACTTGGAACATTTCCCTTGCCAAATAGGATTTTGTAAATCATGGTTTTGCCAAGAGAAACAAAGAATGCTCAATTATCCTTTGAGTCTGTAATTGATTGAGCAACTCTTAAACTTAGCCAGGTACCTTTTTGGCCATATTGGATGAGCGAGGCATGCCCTGCCATCCTCCGTATCTGGGGCATGCATTCTGGCTCAGCTCTCCATAGCATAGGGATTACTTTTGTTTGTCTCTAAGGGTAGCTCACTGGCCTGCTTCACCAGTACTTCAGCCTCCAGATCAACTCATTTACTTATCAACTAACATTTATGGCAAATTTGATATCCGCCAGGGCCAGGGCTGGGGATTTTACCTGAATCATCTCAGTTAATCCTAACTGTGACCCTCTGAAGAAAGTAATATAATTAACCCCGTTTGATCTTCAGGGAAACAATAGCTTCCTCACAGAGACTGTAATTGGTAAACTTGGATTGGGGTCCAGATCCGTGTGAATCCAGAGCCAGTGTTTTTACCACAACTTTATGAGTTTGCCCTACAGACAACACTCAGTCATGATGTTATGACATACACACACTGCGCTCTGAACAGCTTGCATTATTGCCTCCCCTTGGTCAGCATTTCCTGTTGGCCTGAGCTGTATGTAGTAGAGCTGTGGTTTATGGAACTAACAGGCACATCTCCAGAATCACAAATCCCTTTTGTCATTAGAAAAGATTTCCTTTGTCTGGATTTTTAAAGAGATTTTCCTTGGAAAGACTCTCTTCGTTGAGCAAACGCAGAGAATTCTGTTTTCAATATGGGTGCTTGAGAAAAAAAGAAAAACACAACACAAATCTTTTAATGTTAGTGGCTGTTACCAAAACGGTTCTCTACTGTAAGCAGAATGGTTGAGGTTGAAACCATTTTTGTGAGTTTTCAGTGAACAAGATTAATTTGGAGAGATTTATATCATGCCTAGAACTTCGCCACCACACACTGTTTATTTGTTTTTAAATTAAGAGGATTTATTTCTTAGGTAACACAAATATAAACAGACAGTAGGAAACACCCTCAGGACTGAAACTAGAGAAGTCGTGGTATAATGCAAACAGCTGCAGGAGAAATTTCTTGAAATTCTGTTTATGATCACCTTTTGGGAGATGAAGAAAGGAAAGCAGATGTCAGCCTGCAGAACATTTTACAGAGAATTGTTTAAGATTAGGTCACCCTGAGTAGAAGCAAAGTAAAAGAGATACTTAATGTTTAGTTTGGAATGTAGGATGACTGGGGGATAATTTGGCATTGGTAAGACCCATCCACACAGACTCTTGAGCCAATGCCAATTAGAGGAAGGGGATTAGTGAGAAATTGGCCCTGCTCATATGGATAGGTGTGTGTGTGTGTGTGTGTGTGTGTGTGTGTGTGTGTGTGTGTGGTGCACTGAGCCCTAAACAAAGACTCTCCCCTTCTGAGGCAGTTGTTTTGCAGTGACATCATCAAGTTCTGACTCGACCCTTTAAACTTCCCATGTAGAAAAAGCAACCAAGAATAGCAACTCAGTATCAGTCCAGGCTACCCTAAAAGGGTCACTAATAGCACATCCATCCTGAGGGAAAATACCCAGCCTGTAAGGGCATCCTTGCAGCCAAGAGTCATGGAATATGTTGGGGGGAGGGACAGGAGTGAACAGAGCATGTGCCAAATACTTCCTATTATATCTCTCAGCCTGTCCCTTTTTTCTTTTTCAACAGTCTGTTGTGCTTGATTAGATCTTACTACATGGGTAGGATGAGAAGGATTTTTGTTATCTATTTCTTTCTACAAAAACATCTCCAACTAACTCAGGGTTGCCATCTGCAATATAGCACTAGAGCAATCAGGAGAACGTAGGCTCTCTGCCTCCACCACTACCTAGCTGTGTGACCTTGAGCAAGTCACTTACACTCTGAGCTTCACAGGGCTTATCAAGGAGTGGATTGGTATAAAGATGATATCTAAGGTCCTTGTCAATGCTAAAACTTACAGGCCAACTTTCCTATAACATTCGGTCTGAAAGATTTCCCCACCTCATTTCACAGTGCCTAGCAATGAAGTAGTTTCTACATATGTTCTGTGAGCTGAGCCTTGACAAGTATATACCTACCTCCTTAAAAGAAACATTTGTGGAGGATTCACATGAAGGAACATGTGGGATAGTTCCTTCCTTATAAATGTATTCCTTTTAAATGCAACATTTATTAAATAGTCTTATAGCCTTGGATGCTCATTTAAGGTTTTATTTTTTTAAGTAATCTGTACCTCCAACATGGGGCTCGAACTCACAACCCCAAGATCAAGAGTTGCCTGCTCTACCAATCCAGCCGGCCAGATGCCCCGCCTTGGATACTCATTTAGATCTTACTGCATTTTAAGGAAATGTGATACTGAATGAACCCTTACTCTTTATATAATCACTTATTTCACTTCATTATAACTTATCTATTTTCCATTCTGCTTTGCCAACTAAATTGGGAGCCCTTGAAGGTAGAAATCATGTTTTATTTATCTTTCTATTCCCTACCGCTGAGCAGAACATTCTGACTCAAAAATTACTTTTTGAATAAAAGATAATTAATTCTTCACTCTCAATCTGAGTTACAAATGAGATTTGGCCCACTGCCTTCATGCATTGTTAAGAAGGGTGAGTAGCCTGGGATTCATGAGGTTCACCTGAAAGCTTTCTCTGGCTTCTCTTCCCTCCTCATTCACACAGTCTGTGGTGATGGAATGAGTGTATTGCAAAAAGGCTTCCCCAGATTATTGTAATATATACATTTCCCATCTTCCTGAGGGAAAAAGAAACACACACTCAAAAGTTGCATATTTCCAGAGTGTCTGAGTGGCTCAGTTGGTTAAGCGTCTGACCTCAGCTGAGGTCATGATCTCACAGCTCATGAGTTTGGGTCCCACGAAGGGCTCTGTGCTGATAGCTGAGAGCCTGGAGCCTGCTTCGGGTTCTGTGTCTCCCTCTCTCTCTGCTCCTCCCTGACTCACACTCTGTCTCTCTCTCTCTCTAATAAATAAACATTGAGGGGAAAAAAAAAGTCACATATTTCCGAGGTGTTCCTTCTGAGGGCCCTGGGCTCTGTGGCTCCTAGGCTGCTTGAAGACATTATAGCCAAATTATGGAAACAGCCCAAGTGTCCATTGACTGATGAATAAAGAAGATGTCACACACACACACACACACACACACACACACACACACACACACACTGGAATACTACTCAACCATAAAAAAGAATGAACTCTTGCCTTTTGCAAGGATGTGGATGGAGCTAGACAGTATAATGCTAAGTGAAATAAGTCAAAGGAGGACAAACACCATATGATTTCACTCAGATGTGGAATTTAAGAAACAAAACAAATGAGCAAAGGAGAAAAAAAGAGAGGCAAACCAAAAAACAGACTCTTAACTATAGAGAACAGAGGGTTGCTGGAGGGGCAGTCTTTGGGGGATGGGTGAAATAGGTGATAGGGATTAAGGAGGGCGCTTGATGTGATGAGCACAGGGTGATGTATGGAAGTCCTGAATCACTGTATCGTACACCTGAAACTAATATTACACTGTATGTTAATGAACTTGAATTTAAATAAAAACTTAAAAAAAAAGAGAAAGAGAGATGCAGGATGGTCCAGTGAGTTGAAGAGGAATGGAGACAGACTCTTTCCCACTGTGCACACCTGCAAGGGGGCAGAGAGAGGGCAAATGATACTCCCTTCTCTCCTTCTCACCGGGCAAGGAAACCGTACACACCCAAGTGAAGTCTCACACACCAGGAATGAGAATGTTTTCAAAGTCTGTTTGTTGATGCAGCCAACACAGTCATACTAAGAAGAAAAAGGGGAGTAGAGAACTATTTCTTATAAAAATAAGTCCTACCGACCTGCCTTTCAAGCATCAAACAATACAGAACTGTTCACAAAGAAATCTTGCCAAAAGAAGAAAATTTCAAATATTTGGAATTAAACCAAAATACTAAACCAAAGGGATGAAACAGCTTGAAGTAGAAACGTTTGGATTGAGCGTTAATTGGAAACAAACTGGAGATCCATTAACATCGTAGAAGTTTGAGATCTTCAGCTCAAACACCAGCTCTGGGAGGGATTTCCCAAACCCCAATTTAAAGCCTTCAAGAAAGAAAGAAAGGAAAGGAAAGAAAGAAAGAAAAGAAAAAGGAGCTGCCTGGTCACTCACTCTATTTCACATCACCAACCTCATCATATTGTCCTATTTCATTTTTTCTACAGCATGTAGTTGAAATTATTTTCTGTAGAGCGTCCTCAAGTGCAGGCATCCTCTCTGTCTTATTTTCTATTTTGCCCCAGCTCCTTGGCAGGTACTCAGTACATATTTGTTGACGGAATGACAAAATGAATGTTAGGCATTGCTCATTGGAGATATTTCCCTTCAACATGGTAAAACCGAAAAAAAAATCTCTGTTTGGGATTTGCCTCAAAAGCATACCTGGACAGTGTTGATAGCATAGTGATCAGTGGCACAGAATGGCCCGGCAGAATACCCGGCTGTGTCTCCTTCGAAACCCAGAAAAGCACCCACTAACTATCTCTTGAGTGAAAGTTTCAAAATTTAGTTCAAGTTTGGGCTCACAGTTTTAAGAACACGTTATTTTGAAACACTCACACAGTGGGGCCCAGATGGTAGCAGAAGACTGAGAATGAAATATGAGATGCTTTTGAAGATAAAGTCCATGCTTAAGGAATACCTATACTTACTAACCTCAAAAAATGTTTGTCTTCTGTCTTCCATGAAAACGAAGATATTGAAGTCTTTATTCAACCACATGCATCACATAATTTGTTGTCTTGGCTGTTTTATGCAACACACAGAAGGGAGTTTCAGAGATGTTAGTTCTTGTTCAAACTCTGCCACTTACTAGCTTGAGTAAATCACGAGTCCTACATTCTTTATCTGTTAAAAATTAAAGAAGCAGTAAAACCCACCAACACTCTTGTGACGCCTCCCCCCCTCTCAGTGGCTATTAGACTCCAGAGATATTACATATGTGAACGTGCTTCGTAATAGTGTCAACTGTTAAGGGTTGTCAGGATATTACCTATTTTTTTACATTGATGATGGAAGAAGGTAAGCATGTTATTGAAGCCAGTGTCCCATCTTGTCAGTTCAGATGAAAGAATAAACAGAAGTCCTATCACCCGCAGGCACAGCTGGAATGGCCAAGGAACCTGTAGGAATGCAACCCCACGAGCTTAACATAAAGAATAAAGATATTTTTCAGATTCTAGGTCTCTTGAGATGGAAAGGACCTCTGGGGAACTAGAACACCTGCTAGCATGGTCTCATGGACCACTGATCAATGGCATCCACCTTCTCAAAAGACCCTTGCCCCAACTTTTGCGCTTAAAAATCCTCACTTGTTTAGGATTTTTGAGCATTAGCTCTCTGTTCTCCTGGGTGGTGCTAAACCAATAAATCACTTGTCTTTCTTCACTGCAAAAGTTCAGTGTCAGTTTTTATTGGCTTGCTGTGTATCAGGTGGATACACCGTCATTTGGTTACATTACGTGTGACTTTGTGACTGATGGGGGATATCTCCCTATTTCAATGATTGTAGCAAAATGCTCAACTGCCTATTCTAGCAATACTGTTTGTCTTCAAGATCAAATGAAGTAGTAAATGCAAGAAATAATAATAGAGTAGAAGCTGAAGTTATGGAGCCATTTCTATGCTAACTGGGCCAGATCTCCGCAGTGTGTTTATCAGAAATTTAGCAACTGGTGTAGATATCTAGAAACCTAATTATATGGTCTCTTATCTACAGGAGGAGCCACTAAATTGGAAAATTATCTCCTGGTCCCTTCTACTTATTTTTATCAACATTCGAAGAGTTATTTTTTTTTCCCATCCCACCCTCTCTCCTCCAGCCTATCGGGACTACATTCTTACACTAAAAAATCCTGCTTTCCTCATAAAACTTCATTTTCTGAGTCATGAACCTTCATAGTTTAGAAGGAAATAGGTTAAAATGTTAACACTGGTTACCTCTGGACCACAATATTATAAGTAACATTTTCTTATTATATTTTTCTGTACTCACCAAATTTTTCCTAATGAGCACTTATTCTTCTTATGCTAAGAAGAGACACAAGGAAACAGATTTATTTAGGCAGCCCAGCACAGTATTTTGGAGAATACTAATGCTTGGCAACATCCTGCAAGAATAAGATACATATAAATTTGGGAACTACTAGACCGTATCTCCTTTTGGGAGCATCCCAAAACACAACGGTATATTAAACATTTGCAAGATCCCGCAAAAAAAGAAGCCTGCTTCACTTAGTTTAATCCAGCAGTTTCCATCTTTTTTCATAAAAGATTCTTTTTTTCAAGCAGAATCTGTAAATATTTTATGAAGCTAGTAACCCACAGGTTATCTTTTGGGGAAACACAGGCGACTGAGTACAACTTTATTCTGCTGAGTGAGAGGCTGACACGGGTTTTCTTACCCAGGGTCTGTGGATCTCTAGAGGGTCCACAGGTGGGCTCGAGGCAGGCACCACAAAGCCCAGTAGCTCTATGCACAATACTGAGTGTATGTACATACGTGTGCTTTCTTCCTGGGGAGAGGGTCTATAACTCTCATTATATTCTCAGACATAACAACCTGAAAAGATAAAGGACCACGGACAGAGTAAAATCAGCTTCTTGTCATTCATCACTCTTGCCTAAGTAACACTTTGCCATCAAAACAAAAAAAAATTTTGAGTAATCTATTGACACATTCAACAAAAACAAAACAAAACAAATGGAATATCCATAAAATGTGAATTTCAGATGCACAATGAACAGTTTTTTAGTATAAGAATGCCCTAAGCAATATCTGGGACATTTTTATACTAAAAAATTATTTGTTGTTTATCTGAAGTTAAAATTAAACTATTTTATCTCACGACCTTAGTTTACTCAAATTCATGGACATTGGGGCTATGGAGCAACTATGAGAAATGCCTTTCTACTCAGCGTTTGACCCAGGGACTTGGAACAACGCCCTCTCCCGGAGCTTACTAGAAATGTAGACGTGCAGCCTCCACAGCGAACCTGCTGAATCAGAATCTGCACTGGGTCAAGATCCTCAGGTAAAGGGTTCACCTGTTCAAGTCTGAGAAGCCCTGATCTAAGGAATTCCTGACATGATGGTTTTCAACCTTGGCCGCATGTTGGAATCACTTGGATGCTTTAAAAATACACGTGCCTGGGCTCATTCCCAGGGCATCAGATTTAGTTGACCTGAGGCACAATGCAGACATTAAGTATTTTTTAACACGCCCTTAGCTCCACCCCAGATGATTCTAATGTGTAGCTGTGATATTGTGATTTATAAGAAATATATATTTGGTCATTCAGATAATCAAAGTTATTTCTCATATGTGTATGTATTTGGTCTCCTCTGTGGCTCCTGGCTCACAGCTCCTAAAAAAAAACCCTTAGAATTTCCCAAGGAATAAGAGCAATGGGAGCCTCTTGTGTTGATTTTGGTCTCCTGTCTTAAAATTGATTCTGAGCCGTAAGGGTGAAATGCACGTTTTATTATTCCTAACAAACCCCTCCCACCTGAACTGTTTTTTGTTGTTGTTGTTAAGTTTATTTATTTTGAGAGAAAGAGAGAGAGAGGGGCAGAGAGAGAATCCCAAGCAGGCTCTGCACTGTCAGTGCAGAGCCCAACATGGGGCTAGAACTCACAAACCGTGAGATTATGACCTGAGCCGAAGTCAAGAGTCAGACACTTAATTAGTTGACTAAACCACCCAGGCGCCCCCTGAACTGGATTTTTGGTAATGAGGTGACTTGGCCTGCACTTAAGGATGGTGACTGGTTGCCAGGAGAACCAATCATGTGATTAGAGGGTTGGACCTTTCAGTCCCACCCCCCAATCACCAATGGTCAACGATTCAATCAATCGTGACTATGTAATGAAGCCTCTATAAAAATCTGGAAAGTGAGGCCGTGAAGAATTCCTGGGTTGGTGAATGTATGTAGAAGTCCTGGGAGAGCGGGGCACTCAGAGAGCGTGGAAGTTCTATCCATCCCCCTCCCCATTCCTTGCCCTATATGTCTCTTCCACTTGGCTGTTCCTGAGTTATATTCTTTTGTAATTAACCAGTAATATGGTAAGTAAAATGTTTCTCTGAGTGCTATGAGCTGATGTAGCAAGTTAATTAAACACAAGGAGGGGGTTGTGGGAATCTTATTTATAGCCAGTCAGAAGTACAGGTAACAACCAAAATTTTTGACTAGCATCTGAAGTGGGGTCAAGGGGACAATCCTGTAAAACTGAACTTTTAACCTGTGGGGTATGACACTATCTCTAAGTAGATAGTGTCAGAATTGAGCTGAATTGTAGGACACCCAATTGGTGTCAGAGAATTACTTGCTGATGTGGAGAAACCATACCCCCTTTCCTCATCCACCGCCCCCCTCCACCATACCCACATCAGAATAGATGTAGAACGAAGGAGGCCGCTTTCCGTAAAGTTGGAGACCCAACCAAGGTAAGGACTTGATCAGAATTACCTATGGAGAGCTTCCCACCATACTTTTCTGTGTCTGACCAGGTCTGTTGAACCAAAATTTCCAGGTATGGCTGCAATTTCAGAGAGTATCGGGTGCAATTCTACCATATGCTCTCCACCTGAGAGTCATTAATGTTTAGGACAACCTTAAACGGAATTATCAGCTGCTATCTGGCCACCAAGTTATTGAGGGAAGAAGGTCTACCCATAGGAACTCAGCATTCAACTTAGGTTAGGATTAGCTTTCCTCCTGGTCTCCTGGCACCCACAAAACCGCAGGTGGCAGGGCACAAAAGAGAAGGCACAATGGCCTGTGCCTATCAGAGGGAGTTTTATAATGTTTTTTTTTTTAACTTTTAAAGTTTATTTATTTTGAGAGACAGAGCATGCATGGAGGAGGGGCAGAGAGGAGAGAGAGAGAGAGAGAGACAGAATCCCAAGACAGAATCCCAACGCAGGGTTCAGACTCACAAACCATGAGATCATGACCTGAGCCAAAATCAAGAGCTGGACGCTTAACTGACTGAGCCACCCAGGCAGCCCATGAATGTTCTAATTTCTATGAAGAATTGTTGTGATGCCTGAAGATAAAGATGTTCACGGTCTCCTACCAGATTAAGTCATATGTTTTGACTCTTGGAATGTGAAATGGCACCCCACAAATCTTTTAGAGTACTAAATGAATTAGGAAGATAGTTCTAGCAGAAGCGGAGAATGATTTAAATAAATCTGATTATATTATACGGTGCAGGTGGTGACTTATTTGCCCGCTGATAACGTAAAACCCAGCTGCAGAGGAGGACACAAAGTACTTGTCAGGTGTTGGATCCCTGGGCTGAAAAATGGGCTAAGCAGGAACAGCTAAAGAAATTGTCTCATCCTTTTCTCCAGCAGCACATGGTAATTGAGCGCAAAGCTTGATAAGAGGCAGGAAGAATTTTAATTAAAAAAAACTGCTAAATTTTATTAAGCCTTATGGGTTTCAGCTGAGGTTGAGCCTGCACAATGTCTTTTTTAGTTCTTTTGCAACTTCTTTTAGAAGAAACTGAATTTCAACACTTTTCTCAGCCTTGGATTTATTTTCCTAGTAATTAAAAGGAATAAAGAAATGCTTGGTTTCCTTGAGGGAGGATGAGAAAGGGGATGTGAATACAGTAAGAGCTGAGAAGGTATCTTTGAAGCAAATCTATTTCTGGGCTTATGACCACTTGGTGGCCTGAGGGATTACTGACAAGTTCATCTGGTTGATGACATTGACACAGGCAGCTATTAAGGTAACTAGCTTAAAAGAGACAAGTTGGTGTTTTTATTCTTTTTCAGATGTTCGGAGTGGCCCTCCCTCAAGGCTGAAACGTTTGAGGATTTTATTCAGGTAAAACACATTGTGTTTTACTGTCTTTGTGTTGTATTAAAGCCTGTAATGTGGCGTGCATACGGATCATCTGGGGATCTTGTAAAACGCAGTCTCTGATGGAGTAAATCTGGCGTGGCCTGAGACCGTGCATTTCTAACAGGCTCCCAGCTGAGGTTGATGCTGCAGGCTTGCAGACCACACTTTGAGTAGCAAGGCTATAAGGGCTTTTATTTAAGCCACGTGTACCAGTCGGGGGGTTCTGGAGACAGAACCAATTCAATAGAGATACGTACACATAAGTGTGGGGGGGGTGGGTATTGAGAGGAAGGTATTTATTTTAAGGAACTGGTTCATGTGATTGTGGGGGTGGGCAAGTCCAAAGTCGGTAGGACAGACAGGCTGGAAACTGAGGCAAGAGTTCCTGCTGCAGCCTCGAAGCAGAATTTCTTCTCCAGGAAACCTTAATTTTTGCTCTTAAGGCTTTCAACGGATTGCATGAGGCCCACCCACATTATCTAAGGTAATCTCCCTTAGGTGAACTGATTGTAGATGCTAACCACATCCGCAACAATACCTTCACAGCCACACTTCTGTTTCATTGGTGTTTGATTAAATGGCCATAGCCAGCCAAGTTGACCCATAAAACTGATCACATCTTAGAACCCTTTCTTTAAAGGGAAATTTCCACTTACACTTAAAAAGCAGAATATAAGGTGCCTGGGTGGCTCAGTCTGTTAAGCGTCCAACTCTTGGTTTTGGCTCAGGTCATGATCTCATGGTTCGTGAGTTCAAGCCCGCATCAGGCTATGTGCTGACAGATTCTCTGATGCTTGGAATTCTCTCTCTCCCTCTTCCCCACTCATTCTCTCTCTCAAAATAAATAAAGTTAAAAAAAAAAAAGAATAGATAAAGCATAAGTGCTCTGGTGAAGTTAGGAAGGGGGGTCCTGGAGCCTGGCTTCTCATTCGTCAGGCTTCCTGCTTTTCCCAGCTCTGGCCTCTCCACCTGCCACAGTGAGGGAGCCCTAAGGAACAAAGTTTCAAAGTCATTGTCTTCTATTTCTTCACCTGTAAAATGTAGATAGTAGTACCTGACTTGGGATTAAATTAGATCATCTGAATGAAACCACTTAGCATCTTATACACGTTAGCTCCTTCTAGTGTTACCATCGGAACTATTGAAAAATAACCTTTCTTTCACAGAAAGAAAATCTTAATCTTTCAGTGCAAGACTTGGTGTTTCTCAGCCTCTAGGATGTATTTCCGCCTCTCCACTCTGACTGCTCACCTGGTGGCAGAATAGAGCAGCTTCTTTCGCCTTGGCAGCAGGTAAGGGTCTGAATGGAAGATGTGTTTTATGGTCCCAGCATTGGGCCAAGCTATCAGACCTATCAGACAAGCTATTGGGAGAGACCGTTAAAGGTTACTGCTTTGTTCTCTTTATTGCCTCTAAATGATCCAATTGACCTTTCTGGTCTCTTGACCAAGAACATGACAGTGGTTTGTTTCTCTTGGTGGCTGGAGAAAGTAAAACGCTAGCTCTTAACTTGAACTACAAAGAACTAGCACCTGCTGCAATGGAAAAATTTTCTGTTCTGTGAAAAAATAAGTTTCCACAGAAATTAGAATTAGAATTTGAAGAGCAAAAGAAGGGACCTTCTATAATGCTTATTCTGTGTACAGATAATAGGACACAAATGTATTTAAGAAAAGACTCAAGTTTTATAAGCACCTTGGTTTTAACAAGAATTACAAAGAATTTTGGACAAAGAATTTTGTGTCTCTAAACACTGGGCTAATGAAGTTACAAAATTGTGTTTCAACTGCAGGTTTTATAAAATCATCCTGGACGTTGAAGTTGCATGCTTTTTGTTTGTTTCAGTAACAAATAGAACGTATATTCTTTGATTCTTCTTTGACAATTGGTTGTCTATGATGCACGGGAGAGAATAGCCTCCAGCTTATTGCATCATAGCTATATGGACTCTTGCAGTAAAAAAACAAAAAGACAAAAACAAAAAGACAAAAACAAAAACCCTGAAAATCTTGGTTCTGTTAGTGAAGTGAGCGAATACACCTTGAAGAGATACTAGGAATGGATGCTTTGAGTATGAAGTTACTGGCTTTCTGGATAGGTTACGGGGTGGCCACCTAAGCATTGTTTTCCTTGTCTGTTAGATGTAATGATACTTCCAAAGTTGTTTTGAGGATTAAACAATACAAAATTCTTTTTTTTAATTTATTTTTCAATATATGAAGTTTATTGTCAAATTGGTTTCCATATAACACCCAGTGCTCATCCCAAAAGGTGCCCTCCTCAATACCCATCACCCACCCTCCCCTCCCTCCCACCCCCCATCAACCCTCAGTTTATTCTCAGTTTTCGAGAGTCTCTTATGCTTTGGCTCTCTCCCACTCTAACCTCTTTTTTTTTTTTCTTCCCCTCCCCCATGGGTTTCTGTTAAGCTTCTCAGGATCCACATAAGAGTGAGACCATATGGTATCTGTCTTTCTCTGTATGGCTTATTTCACTTAGCATAACACTCTCCAGTTCCATCCATGTTGCTACAAAGGGCCATATTTCATTCTTTCTCATTGCCACGTAGTACTCCATTGTGTATATAAACCACAATTTCTTTATCCGTTCATCAGTTGATGGACATTTAGGCTCTTTCCATCATTTGGCTATTGTTGAGAGTGCTGCTATAAACATAAACAATACAAAATTCTAAGAGCTTAAGCTAATCACATGGAATTCTCTTCAAATTGTCCGAGGGGCTATTGGGGTGACTCCTCCAAAAGATGTTTTACTATGAGCAAGGTAACCTCTCTGAACTGTAGTTGTCTGTAAAATAGTCATAGGACCTATCTGGTAGGCCTTTACCTAATAAACTTGGAGTGATTGTAGATTTACAAAAAAAAAAAAGTTGCAGAGATCATGGCACTTTGTCAAATAACAAACTGACATTGGTATGTTACTGCTAAACTCGAGACTTCATTTGGATTTCCCCAGTTTTTCCATCAGCCTCCTTGCGTTCCGAGATCTAATCCAGGAAACCACGCTACATTTCTTTGTCTTGTCTCTGCAGTCTCCTTGGGTTTGTGACTATTTCTTGATCTTTCCCATGACCTTGACAGTTTTGAGGGAGTATGGCCAGATAGCCTATAAAATGTCCCCCAGCCTAGGTTTGGTTGGAATTTCTCTCAGGGTTCGACTGGGGTTACCTCCTAGGGTTTTTACGGTGATTTGAGAGATCAGGCCCCTGTTGGGTAGGTTTTCTTTATCCACATGCATTTCTAATGCGGAGAGGAAAAGTGAAGTTGTAGTTGGGAACAGATGCTCTGCAGCCTGGGTCCACGTCCTGCTGCTGCTTTCTAGCCATGTGACCCTGGACATGCTTTTAACCTCTCAATTTTTGTCCTCTGTAGATCAGGATAATAGCATTTTCCTCATAGGGTCATTGTGAGAATCGAGTTGATGTACGTGTGAGTTGATGTAAAGGGCTTACCGCATTCTGGGCATCCAGTAAGCTCTCTCTACTTTTTGCTGTTAATAGTGTGGAGACATCTCTTTCATCTTTGGGGCAATTCTGAATCTTTACGTAGCTATCTATCTACAGTGGTGATGTCTGTGAGTGTGTGTGTGTGTGTGTGTGTGTGTGTGTGTGTGTGTGTGTGTGTGTGTAGGGTGCCAATCCGAAGTGTCCTTGTGAGCACAGGTCTTTGGGCAGATTTCAGAACCATGAGAGCCCTCCTTCAGCAGTCCCCACTCCACTTCCCCACTCCCCCCAGAATTTTCTGCTTCCAGATCAGCTCTGTCCAGGGGTCAGACAAGGTGAAGGGTGGAGAAATCACCTGGCCTGGTTGGGGGTGGGGTGGGGGTGGGGGTGGGGAAAGGTGGCTGGCAAGCAGAAGGAGCCTGGAGTAGGGAGGCCCTGAAGAGCAGGGTCTCCTGCACAACCCGGAGGCTGGGCTGCATGGGCTAACCTCACATCTTCCCATCATCATGCAGGTCAGATTTCAAGTAGGGATCCCTTGTTCAGCGCACAGAAGATGACTCATGGTTACACCACGGTGTGGCTTTAATCCTGGAACAACCTTCTAAAATGATGTAACTAAAGTCTTCACTGGAATGAAGTCTGAGTATATGATTTAACAAAGTGGATCAAAAGGCCTATTAAAAAAAAAAAAAAAAAGGTAGAGGGGAAAGAGTGAAACCATAAGCCTGAGAAGAAAAAGAAAATTGAAACCAATAACCTCCCTCTCTCCACTTCCTGCTGTCTCGTTTCGGTGGTGCCTTTTCGTCTAGTCTTATTTGTCTCACTTATGTGCTAATCCCTCCCCGGGCAAGAAAGGTGTCACCTTGATTTCAGTGCAGCTCTAGCACAGAGCTGAGTGATTCCTTGGGTGTTTCCAAAAGAGCAAGAACAGTCACCTCACACTTGGTTATTATCCTAGGGGGTCGTCCTTGCCTCTTAGTATTTTACTTATGCCTTCATATAAAACCGTTTTGAGGTAGGTTATAAATGAAGATTTTAATCTTCCCAGATAGCTGATTGGGTGGATGGGTGGCAGGTGTTATTTATTTAGCAAATACTGAGTGCCCACTCTGGGCCAGGCACTGTTCTAGACACTCAGGAGACCCTGGAACAAAGCAGACCAAGATTTTTGTGATTATGTGCTTCCGTGTTAGTGGGGAGACCCAGGCAGCACTCACAGGCATAACAAGTATATTGCATGGTCTGTGAGAGGTGGTAAGTGCTAAGGAAAAGACTAGTAGAGAGGAGCTGGGAGTGGTAGGTTGGCGGGATGGGCTCTCAATTCTTCCCATTTGCCAACAGGGGGCTACATTAGCGGAAAGGCACTCCCTTCTTTCTCTAACTTTCCCCAGTCTCTGGTCTAAGTTTTGTCTAGCTGTCTGTGACCCTCTCCTATATTTACTGTTGAATAGGAAGCGTAGTAAATGCAGTTAAGCGCTTTCCTCTGCAGCCAAATGTCTGGAATTGATCCCGAGCCTAGTGGCATGCTTCTCTGTGACCTTGGGCAAATTCACTTCACTCTGCTTTGATTTCCCCATCTATAAAATTTATCTATTTCCCAGGGTTGTAGAGAGGATTAAATGCGTTACTATAAGGTGCTTAGATCAGTGTCTGGCGCTTGGTAAGCATTCGGAGGTTAGCTTTTAAAAAATATTGGTGTCGGGGCACCTGGGTGGCTCAGTCGGTTAAGCGTCCGACTTCGGCTCAGGTCATGATCTCGCGGTCCGTGAGTTCGAGCCCCGCGTCAGGCTCTGTGTTGACCGCTTAGAGCCCAGAGCCTGTTTCGGATTCTGTGTCTCCCTCTCTCTCTGACCCTCCCCCGTTCATGCTCTGTCTCTCTCTGTCTCAAAAATAAATAAACGTTAAAAAAATTTTTTTTTAAAATATTGGTGTCAGTGTGTTGGGGGGGGGGCGGCGGCAGTTTGAGTAGGAGTATCTCTGCTCCTTAGAAAATGATGGGCAGCATGAAACACAAGACCCATTTCTATCCCTAAATACCCCTAACCACCCCTAAGCCCAGTTACATGGGGCTCCCTCCCTCACGAATCTAAAATAGGAAGCTTGGTCTCTCCACCTTACTCACTCAACAACTTTATTAGAGACCCGTTAATACGTTAATACCAGCCAGAGGCCTTCAAATAGGAGCGAGAACGCCCCTCCCCCACCCTGCCTTTGTTCATTCCCGGGAAATACTCATCTGATCTTTGTATTTTGTGTTTACAAATTCTCACATTCCTTCATTTTAGCTTAAGCTTAATCACGCCAAAAAATAAGGCTTTAGCTTTGTTGTACAGCTGTCTGAAACAGTCATCACTTTGCCCTTTTTTAGGCCATGATTTCCTGATGTTTTGTGTATACTTTGTTACTATTAACAGCCTCACTTTATACCCCACTTTCATAAAATAGCAACACTTAAAATCCCAAAAAGGATGAAATAGGCCAGACCATTTTCGGTTAAAGAAAATACTTCTGATTTTGTGTATTCCTGGGGATTTTTATAAACTTCGTCTTCTCTAAAGCCGAGAATGCAATGCGTTGAAGGCATAACTCAAAGGGGTGGCAAGAGAATTAACCCAAATAACTGCCAAATAAACTCACTGTATCCAGGCAACTTCCCCGGGGTAGCTTATTTTCTGAGACCCAAGGACTCTCCCATAGTAAATTATTAAACTTAGTGCAAGGTCTAAGATTGAGATAAAAGGAAAAGAATGTTGTTTAAAGTGGAAGGTCAAACACACTTAATGCATCCGCTGATCTGGAAACCTATCCTTTGTCACAATGACAAGAACAAGGAGTTGGACCAGCAGTGTACTGACAATGATTCCTTTTGTAGTGTTCCACTTCTTACACACGTGCTACCTTGACCTGTCCTAAGTGTAGAAGGTCCTCTTTGTCAAGAAAGAATCTAGGAGAGGCGCCTGGGTGGCTCAGTCAGTTAAGCGGTTAAGCATCTGACTCTTGGTTTCAGCTCCCATCATGATCTCACGGATCATGAATTTGAGCCCCACATCGGGCTCTGTGCTGAGCCTGCTTGCGGTTCTCTTGCCTCTCTCTCTGCCTCCCCTCCGCTTGAGCTGTCTCTGTCTCTCTTAAAATAAGTAAATAGGGGCACCTGGGTGGCTCAGTCGGTTGAGCGTCCGACTTCAGCTCAGGTCATGATCTCACAGTCTGTGAGTTCGAGACCGCGTCGGGCTCTGTGCCGACAGCTCAGAGCCTGGAGCTTGCTTCTGATTCTGTGTCTCCCTCTCTCTCTGATCCTCCCCTGCTCATGTTCTGTCTCTCTCTCTCTCAAAAATAAACATTTAAAAAAATTATTTAAAAATTAAAAAAAATAATAAATAGATAAAATCAAGGAACTCTGTGTTTTTCAGACTAGGTTGTATAGCATCCGGTCAGCCTTACTGAAGGGCTTAATTGACCTTGCACCCCATTTTTAATAACTGGACCCCTACCTTGGTTTCTAACATGAGACCCCAGTTCTTCTAAGACTGGGCCTACACCTCCATGCTCTCCCAGAGGTTGGTGTCCTATCTTCCAGGAATCCTTTTGGATTCAACCTGCCTATATCTACACACAATGCAGATCTCCCAGACTCTCCATCACTGCTCTGCCTACCTATAAGGACTTCCTCCTATCCTGGATCTCTCAGCCAACACTCTGCTATCTTGGGCCACCCTTTGCCCCCGAAATCTGCAGATAACACACTCCACACTCTGGACTTTTTGAACCTGTGTCTCAGCCCTTCCTGTTCTAACTGATTCTGCTGTGCACCAAGTTCCCATTCTGACCTGAAAACTGAAGGCAGTTGAAGGCAAAAAGAAATAGGTTATATGTTAGACATTCAGCTCTGATCCAGAATGTCAGTGATGCTTCCTCCTGATGCCATCGTGATGATTAAATGAGTACATGCGTCTAGGTGACACCTTAGATGAAACCTGAAGCATGAGACGTGGAGGAGGAATGGAGGGATTCCAGGCAGAGAGAACATCCAATAAAGAATGGACACCAGTGTCCACTGCCCAGAGGACCCTGGGTGTCCCCAGTGAACCAAGGAAGCTGTCTTTTGCTGAGGACACCAGAGTTCTAAAAGTCAAGGTCTTAGAAGGTCTTAACACAAGGCTGCTCAGCCACATTTTGCCTCCCTTCCCAGCTGAACCTAGACATTTTTGATTAGACTGTAAGGTGCTAATTAAAATCACTAAGTGAACAGCTTTCAGTTTACTCTTAATTTTCAAACACTACCATACTGATGCATATTAAATGTGTCAGATTAGCTTGGCTCTAAATTTTAATTTACTGCAATACTGAGCTCCATTTGTGTAAGTTCTCCCCCCCCCCCCACCGTGGGCTGTTCACATAGCAAGATGATGTTTTGCAAAATTGTAAGCATTAGTTAAATAGGAGTCCTGTATTCAAATACTCATCATCTTGTCTGTCTACTTCCAAGTTTAAGTAACTCTTTCTGTAATCAAAAGTCCCATAAAATACAGAGTGATACTTCTTTAATCTACATATCTAATTCATGTGCTTATCATCTGTCTTTTTCCCCAGGAGCATCTTAACTGATTTACGATATACCATTTGGTTTTTTCTTATGTGTATATTTTAGAATCTAATAAAGGGAGGAGGAATGTTCAGGGAAAAGTTGAAGATATCTGATTGTTTTCTAATTTAGCTCACACATCTGGTAGCCTTTTCTTCATTATCTCTAAGGATTAATAGGCAAAAGATTGCTCTACATTTCCCAACTTGTTTCTTTACCTTTCTCCCTCTGCTTTAATCCCTAGTGTATATTTGTGTTGCTGTAGGATAAAAACTCATTTCTGATTAGGTCACACAGGAGTCCAAGGGCTCTTGGTTGTCAACAATATACAGCATGGAAGCCCTTGATAAAGCTGACCTTGTCCATCTCTCAAGTCAAATGGGTTAAATCAACCTCGGAATATGTAGAGTTGGTATGCTTTTGCGAATATGATTAGGTTCATATAATAAACCACGTTCTAGGGGCTCCTGGGTGGCTTAGTTGGTTAAGTGCCTGACTCTTGGTTTCAGCTTAGGTCACGATCTCACAGTTTGTGAGTTCAAGCCCTGCATCGGGTTCCACACATGCTCTCTCTCTGCCCCTCCCCTGCTCACTCTGTCTCTCTTTCTCTCTCAAAAGAAATAAACGTTTTAAAAAATAAACTGTGTCCTAGTGAGATATAAGTTAAAAGTTGAACAATAAATTGGGGAAAATAGGGGTGCCTGGGTGGCTCAGTTGGATATCCAACTCTTGATTTTGGTTCAGGTCATGATCCCAGGGTCATAGAATCGAACCCCTGTGTCAGGCTCTGCACTGAGCGTGGAGCTTGATTTGGAATCATTCTCACCCTTCCTCCCTCCCTTTTACCCCCTCCCCTTTCCACCCCTCCCTACTCCCCCGCTCGCTGCACTCTCTTTCTCTAAAATAAAAAAATAAATAAATTGGGGAAAGTAACTATATGTTGTACTGTTAGGCAAGGATTAATATTCTTATTATATAAAGAAGTGTTTCGAGGATTTATTTAGTTGGTCAGTTTTCATTCATTTACTCAACAAAAGTCCACTAAGTACTATATGTGTTGAATTATGTCTCCCTGCCCACTGCAAAAAATTCATATATTAAAATCCAAATTCCCCCCCCCCCCCGCCTAGTATCTCATAATGTGATCTTATTTTGAGATAGGGTCTTTACAGAGGTAAATAAAGTTAAACTGAAATTATTAGGGTAGGCACTAATCCAATACAACTGGCATCCTTGTAAAAAGAGGAACACATAGGCGGAGATACATATAGAAGATAATGTGAAGAGACATAAGAAGATGGCCATCTGTCAGCCAAGGAGAGAGGCCTGGCACAGATCCCTTCCCCATGCCCTCAGAAGGAACCAACCCTATAGACAACTTGGCCTTGGACTTTTAGACTTTAGAACTGTAAGACCATCATTTTCTGTTGTTTAAACGACCCAGTCTGTGGTCCTTTGTTAAGGCAGCCCTTGCAAACTAATACAGGCCCCACTACGTGCCAGATACTGT
Organism: Lynx canadensis; assembly: GCF_007474595.2. Lineage (NCBI taxonomy): Eukaryota > Metazoa > Chordata > Mammalia > Carnivora > Felidae > Lynx > Lynx canadensis. The sequence goes on along the minus strand of NC_044309.1, from coordinate 93,431,438 downwards.
TCTAGGTGCTCAAAATATGGCAATGAGCAAAGTCAACAGCACCTGCCTTTTTGGAATGCACATTCTAGCACGAAAAAATAATAATCAAGAATATAAATATCAAGTAACCTGTCAAATCAAGATCTGTGCTGTGAGAAGATATAAGGCAAGGTAAGGAGACTGTGGTGGTGGGTATTATCTAGATTGTGGGAGCAGTTCAAGGGGTGATATTTGAGCAGAGACCTGAATGAAGGAAGAGAAAGCTATGTGGCTACCTGTGAAAAGAGGAAAGAATAGCAAGTTCCAAGGCTCTGAGGCAGATGTGTGTTTGACCCTCTTGCTTGTCCATAAACATGTTCTAGGTTTGAAGCACAGCAAAGAGGAGGAAGGGTAGCAGACAGTGGGGTCGAAGAAGGCCAGTGTCAGGTGCCATAGGACCAGGCTCTGTAAAGGCTTTGGGTGTTACTCTGTGTGATGAGGGTGATCAGATGGTGTTGAGGATCTGGTTACTTCTCAAAGTCTCGCTCTGGCTGCTGTGTGAGGAAAGGATGGAAGTGACACAAGAGGAGACAAGTTATATAGCAAGAGACTGTTGCAATAATTGGAGAGAAATCCTAGTGTCAAGGACCAACTTGGCAGCAGAAGGGGAGAAATTCTTGGATCTTTTCCTAGGTAGAATCTTCGTGATTTGCCGGTAGACTGGATATGGGATGTTAGAGAAACAGTCAAGAGGACTTCAAGGTTTTTGGCCTGAAAAACCATGTGAATCATGGTGCTGTTGAGATGAGGAGCACTAAAAGGAAGACAACTTTAGGGAAGAAAATGGAGAGTTCTGTTTTGGACATGTTGATTTGAACATGTTCTGTTAGACACACAAGAGGAGTTTAGGAGAGCGGTCTGAGCTAGAGATGTAAACTGATGAGTCTTTCAGATGAAAATGCTAGTTAAAGTCAAGATCTGGGCACCTAAAGCATGATGGTAGAGAAAAAAGAGATCTGAGGCCTGAGCCCTGAGGCTCCACACAACAGAGGAACAAAGTCAGGGAGATTCAGCAAAGAAGCTGGGGAATAAGTTTTCCAGGAAATCAAGGGAGGCAGCATTTCAAGGAGGGAGTGATGAGCTCTGTCAATGGCTGCTCGTGGGGTGAGTGTGAATTGCTCTTTGGCAACTGGGAGACCATTGGTGACCTCAAGCAAAATGGTTTTGGCAAAGTGGGGAGGTGAGCACCTCATTGGCATGGATTCCAGACAGAATGGATGGTGAAGGGGAGATGGCAAAGTCTTTTCATCATTCTTCAAGGAATCTTTCTACAAGGCAAAATGCAGCAGCAGAGGTGGGCTCTAGGGAGGTTTGCTGTAGTTGTTTGTTTGAAGCTGGGAGACATTAAGTCTATGTCCTATCCTTCAGATTTTATGTTGAAAGAAATGATCCAACAGGAAAGGGGAAATTGATGTAGGAAACCGGCTTCTTGCAGAGCTGAAGAGGGAGATGGAATCCATGTACAATTGAAAGGTTGATCTTAGCGTAGCCTCCTGGTTTTGTGCATTCAGGATGATTCACCTGGTGTTATAGGAGAAAAGGCAAACCTATAGAGAAAGGTAGAGAGATGAATGCGTGTTTTTTCTCAGTGAAATAGGAAGTAAGAAGAAAGGAAGGCATGTTAGGAGGGTTTGAAGACTGAGGAGAAGGTGTGAAATAGTCCTCTTAGGGAGTAGGTGAATGGATGGACTCAGAATGTGTGTGGACTTTGCCTGATAGTCTCATCTGAGGTTTGAGACCCTAAATTTATTATTTTTTTTTTAATTTTTTTTTTCAACGTTTATTTATTTTTGGGACAGAGAGAGACAGAGCATGAACGGGGGAGGGGCAGAGAGAGAGGGAGACACAGAATCGGAAACAGGCTCCAGGCTCCGAGCCATCAGCCCGGAGCCTGACGCGGGGCTCGAACTCCCGGACCGCGAGATCGTGACCTGGCTGAAGTCGGACGCTTAACCGACTGCGCCACCCAGGCGCCCCTGAGACCCTAAATTTAAAGTGAGGCTAGTTGCCATGGTTGTAAGTGCTTCTTCATCTGTGTCTGGCAACTTAGGGACAAGCGCAAGAGTAGGGGCTGACTTAGATTTAACCAGTATTATTGACTGAAGTGGGCAAGCCCCCCTCCCCCGCAAATTCATGTGCTGAAGCCTTAGCTCTTAATGTTACTGTTTTGGGAGATAGGGCCTATAAGGAGGTAATAAATGTTAAGGGTGGGGACTTCATCTCATAGAACTGGTGTCTTCATAAGAAGAAGAGGTATCTAGGGGTGCCTGGGTGGCTCAGTCGGTTGAGCGCCGACTTCGGCTCAGGTCACGATCTCGCGGTCCGTGAGTTCGAGCCCCGCATCGGGCCCCTGTGCTGACAGCTCAGAGCCCGGAGCCTGTTTCAGATTCTGTGTCTCCCTCTCTCTGACCCTCCCCGTTCATGCTCTGTCTCTCTCTGTCTCAAAAATAAATAAACGTTAAAAAAAAAAAATTTAGAAGAAGAGGTATCTAAAAATCCTCTTTCTGTGTGCATGCAGAAGAAAGGCCATGTGAGGACACAGTGAGAAGATGGCTGTTTGCAAGCTAGAAAGAGAACCCTTACCAGAAACCAACCCAGACTATACCTATATATATATATACCTATATCATAGGATTCTAGCCTCCAGGACTGAGGAAAATACATTTCTGTTGTTGAAGCCACCCAGTCTGGAATTTTGTTAGGGCAGCCTGAGCAAACTCATATAATAGGGATGGAGTTTTGCCAGGCAAATGTTTTTTTTTGTTTGTTTGTTTGTTTTTTTTTTAATTTTTTTTTTCAACGTTTATTTATTTTTGGGACAGAGAGAGACAGAACATGAACGGGGGAGGGGCAGAGAGAGAGGGAGACACAGAATCGGAAACAGGCTCCAGGCTCTGAGCCATCAGCCCAGAGCCTGACGCGGGGCTCGAACTCACGGAGCGCGAGATCGTGACCTGGCTGAAGTCGGACGCTTAACCGACTGCGCCACCCAGGCGCCCCCAGGCAAATGTTATAGACGATGGAACAAGGAAAGATCACAGAGGTGGGTTGAATGAGAAAATGTAGAATACTAAGCCTCGTGTGTGGAACATGATGATTATTCCACCAATGGTAGCTGCTGCTGGCTACCTTCTAAGTGTGGCCTGCCCTCTGTTCCTGCAATGACAGGTGTCATGTGAGGAGGAACAGTCCTATAAGCAGTGAGGTGTTTGCCCTCTGGGAACTCACAGTCAAGTGGAGGAGACAGACACAGATAGTGCCAACACAACATGCTCAGACCTGTCATGAGAAATTGACCGCATTCTGATCCAGAGGAGAAGTCACAGAGGAGGTGACATGTGAGCTGAGTACTAAAGCTGAGTAGGAGCTTGCCAGAGGAGAAGAGGCATTCTAGTTTGAGGGAACAGAAGGCTCAGAGGAGAACAGGACACTTGAGAGAGAGCGATGCATTTATCAAAGCTTTAGCATGGGAGGTAGGGATGGAGTGTGGTGGTGGGGAGGGAGTGAAGAAGATCGTTAGAGAAGAGGCTAGAATGTGAAAGGCCTAGAGTTGACCTTGCAGTAAGCAGAGGGCGATGATATATTTATAAAGTTGATAGCATTGCAGAAGATAAATTAGAATGGAAAAGAAACTTTTAGGAAACATTTGCTAAAATCCATTGGGGCCTGAACTAAAACGTGGTACAAGCAGACTTGAGGGAGCCATATTTGAGTGAGAACTCAAGGTAGCGGCCAATTAAAGGGGGCGATGTAGGGGAGAAGCAGGTGTAACAATTATTCCTAGTTTTCTGGCTTGGATGGCTGGGTGTATCATAACACAATCGTAAGAAACAGGTGAAAAATAGGGTGAAAATGTCTAATGGGAATGGAGCTGGGTGGTTGGAATGGTGTTAATGAGTTCAGTTTTAGATATGCTCCATTTGAGGGGCCTGTAGATGTCAGAAGCAGTTAAAATACTGATTTAGTGCTTAAGGGGAGAGCTCAAGGCTGGAAAAAGTCATTTGATTATTTCATACAGTAACTGAAGCTACGGATGTGATTGGGGAAAAAGACAGCTATCACTTATTGATTCTGCATCATATGCCAAACACTGCACTTTCTATGGATTATCTCCTTCAATGCTGGCAGCAATTTTATTTAGAAGATACTATGGCTGTGTTTTCAGATGACTAATCTGAGGTCTAGAGAGATTAAGTGATTTGCCCAGATTCTCACGGTTGATAAGTAGATTTGAACCCAAGTGGTCTGACCCTAGTGCCCTGCTCTCTGCCCTTTGCCATGGAGATGGCTGTGTTTAAGGGGCAAGCGAAAGTGGAGTCTGGATGAGTAATACTTCTTTAAAAATTCGACAGAGCCAAGAAACCAGATGGAGGGCATCAAATGCTCAAAAGTATCCAAAAGGGGTCAATAGCGATGAGCTCTAAATTTAAGCCCAACTTGGATAAGATGACAATGGATCTACTCCCTGAGGGCAGTCTTAGTGAATAACGGGGGGCAGAGGCTCACTGTAAATGCTAAGGAACCAATGGGGCAGCGGTTTGATGTACAAGCCACACAGCAGATCAGATGGAATCAGCAGATCTGAGCAAGGAGGGAAGGCTGGCCACCTAGGCAACTATACAGCTGATGTCACCTTGGCACACTTAACCTCTGGAGCTCAGTCTGGTAGTCTCAGACTGAGTTTGCCAGCACAGAGGTCCAAGCCTATGAGAATTTATGTTTTAAAAAGCAGAATGTTGATTGATTAATTGGTACTGAGTAATCAACTACCAAGCAAGCCAGATGTTCATAGATGGCTAACGAGAGAATTATAGCTTGTAGGCAAAGCCTAATTATAAACAAAATGTTGCCAAGAAGCATAACTTAGAGCAACAGGATTCACCGAGATAATACGACTGGTATCCTCAATATGGGGTTCGTTGTGCACCCATCTCCACCATGGTATGTACTTGCCATATAGTTCAATTGCTCGTGCTTGTGGTACCTTCTCCTTGGGGCAGCAATGGAGTCACACTTTCAAATTTTATTTCTCTTGAGGCTCCTGAGTGGCTCAATTGGTTAAGCATCCGACTTCGGCTCAGGTCATGATCTCACGGTCCGTGAATTCGAGCCCCGCATCGGGCTCTGTGCTGACAGCTCAGAGCCTGGTGCCTGCTTCAGATTCTGTGTCTCCCTCTCTCCTTGCCTCTCTCCTGCACTCTCTCTCTCTCTCTCTCTTAAAAATAAACATTAAATTTTTTAATTGATTAAAAATTTTTTGTATTTCTGGATTTTTCTTTGCAAACCATCCTATTCCTTTTAGAATGATCATTGTCATGCTGTCCTCACAATATTTGCCATATCCATATGCAACCAGTATGTACTCTTATTAGCTTAATTTCTAATAATTAACTTAATAATAAAGATACGTATTTTAAAAGACCATTGTTTGGGGGTGCCTGGGTGACTCAGTCAGTTAAGCGTCCAACTTTAGCTCAGGTCATGATCTCGTGGTCCATGAGTTTGAGCCCCACGTCCAGCTCTGTGCTGACAGCTGGGAGCCTGGAGCCTGCTTCAAATTCTGTGTCTCTCCCTCTCTGCCCCTCCCCCATGCATGCTCTGTCTCTCAAAAATGAATAAACATGAAAATTTTTCTTAAAAGGACCATCTTATGTAATGAGCATAAGTGGAAAGCTAGGATCCCTTGCCACAAAGAGAAATCAACTGTAAAGCTCAAGACAAAACCTTAAAAAAATTTTTTTTTTGTCATGTGTTGTCCTCCCAAGTCATCTGCAATATTAGCAATGATATGCTTACTACCTTCTGGGAAGCACTATTCTCAGAGAGCACAATAAAATTACTAGAGGTATACTTTCTCAGAAACATTCTCAATTACTTGAATGTCCTCATACCATCCCCTGGGCAGAGGCAGATGCACTGAGGCTAATAAGTGTTAATCTTCTGGACCCATTACTTTTACCCATATCTTCTAAGGCCTTGTATGTTGGTACCTCATTTTGTGTTTTTACAGAGAGAGCCTCACTACTACCATCTTGTATAAGGTTTAGGCCCCAAACCTATATCCTCCTACTTCTGGATCATTCTAGGGGTGGCTAAGTTCATCACCCTAAGTTCTTTTTCCTCATTTCACAGTGAAGGAGTAAGTTTTTTTTTCTGGGTTTGGTGATGTCCCACAGTTTGTCTCCATATCACCTTTGTAGGAAAAGAGATTTGATGAGTAGCTTGAAGGGGTAAGTGAGTGTGAAGGGATTATGTTTATTTTTTTATAGAAATTTTTTAAAGTTTATTTTGAGACAGCGTGAGCTTGAGTTGGGGGGGGGGGGAAGGGTAGAGAGAGAGGAAGAGAAAGAATCCCAAGAAAGCTCTGCATTGTTGTCAGCATGGAGCCTGGTGTGGGGCTCAATCTCACAAACCCTGAGATCATGACTTGAGTCGAAACCAAGAGTCAGACACTCAACTGACTGAGCCACCCAGGCACTCCCTGAATGAATTATGTTTAGACTAGAAAAGCTTGAACGTGTTCATAAAGAATGGACAGAGACTGAGAGAGGAGGATATTGTTGGAGAGGGGGTTAGCACACAGGAGAGGGGCATGGCCTTTGAAAGGAAGAAGGGCCTCTCTCCCTTGAAGCTAACAGAAAGGAGGCAAGAAGAGATCAACAAATGCAGGAGTCTCTGCCCATGGAGCCCCTAGTTTCTCTTTGGATTCTGAGAAAACATCCTATGCCAAGAGTGAGGGATATGCAGGTTGCCTGCGAGGGGAGGACTCACCAGAGGCAGGAGAAAACATCATGGAGCCGCTTAGGTGAACCATGCTCACATGGGTGCTGGGCAGTGAGGGATAGGATTCTTCCCACATGGCTCTGAAGCCCTCATGGTCTGATTCTTTCTGGGCCTGCGTCAGCTATGGAAGGAGAGAAAGGTGGAAAAGGCATGGGAAATGATTAGTGGGAAGAGCACAGGGGAGAAAAGGAGGCCATGGTCCACGCAGGATTCTGAAGGAGAGCTTGAGAAGGCAAAACGTGCATGATGACAAGGCCGAGGGCTGCCAAAAAGAGATCAAGGAATCAAGAGATCAAGGCTAGAGCTCACTGAGAACAAGGGAAGGGGTGGAAGCTGATCTCGGCACCAGAGAAACCCAAATGTAAGGGGGGTGACTGGGCTTTCTGGGAATGAAATCTGTAGGGATGGAGAGAAGCAGAAAAACACGTCCATGACCCCATCCCCAAAAACCAATGACTATATTACCTTACCTAACAAACAGGATTTTGTAGGTGTGTTTAAATTAAGGATTTTTAAATGGGGAGATTATCCTAGATTATCCACACGGGATCAATGTAATCACATGGGCCCTTAGAAAAGAAAAAGGAGACAAGAGAGAGCAAAAGAGAGGCATGACTACAGAAGCAGAGGTCCGAGTGACAACACTATTGCCGGCTTTGCGGATAAAGGGGTCATGAACCGAGAGATGCAAGCAGCTGATGGAAGCTGGAAAAGGCAAGGAAACAGATTCATCCCCTGGAGCCCCCAGAAGGAATGCAGACCTTTCGATTCTAGCCCAGGGAAGACTGTTTTGGACTTCTGATGTTCAGAGCTGTAAGATAATACGTTTGGGACGTTTTATGCCACTTAGTTTGTGGTAATTGGGTACAGCAGCAATAGGAATGTAATAGAGCTGGGAAGCTGGTTGATAAGCATTTTTTTTTTTATTTCCAAAAGGGTTTTGAAAGAATGAAAGAGCAGTACTCTGTGGGCAGAAGCCTTAGAGCCAGAAGAAACTACCTTTGGCCATCAGATAGAGAGCATGTGCAAGGATGGGCTGTCTCTGCTTGAGAAGGCTGCAGGGCACAGACACAGGGCTTGGATCTCCAGGGAAATCCAAGTTTCTGTTGAAGCCCGGAAGGAGAGGAGGTAGTAAGTGAAAAGGTTAAGAGTGTAGGGGACTATTGTGATTGTTGGCAATAGAACAAAACTTTCAAAGTGTACCATGTTAATAGTTAGAGGTCAGGTCCTGGGAGAAGACCAAGTAACATAGGAATAAGAATGCTTAACAGGATCTGTGACCTCCAGGGGTAACAGGCTGTGTGCACACCATGGGCCATCACTGAGATCACCGGAAAAAGGGAGGCTGGGCCTTGAGAGGGGGATGCAAAGGCCAGAGATGAAACTTTGTTCAACAGTTTTAATCAAATGCCTGTTGGCTCCCCCCTTCAAGTTAGCCAGCTAGTTTTGGTGCATACTACCTGCCTCTGCTGCTCTCGGCCAAATTCCAAAATAAAACTTTGACTGTCTTTCAAGGACTGAGACCGACTTCATACAAAACAGCACATTGTATGCAATACTAATTAATTAATAATTGTCCTAAACCAGTCAAAATAAATTCATTTCTTTATAAGCTATAATACATTTTTGTTTATGATTAGAGGGCATCTTGCCCATGTTAAGCTCATAAGTACTCATTGGATTAAGACGAGTCACAAATTGCTGGAAATCTTGGATTGCACTCTGTATGAGAGCTAAATCCACAAATCATGAGAGCTAGATGGAAGGGGCCTTTCCACAAATGTATGGTTTGGACCAGAAGACCTCACACCCTTTAGCCCTGTTAGCTGGGCTCAACCACACACGCGTGGGTCAGGGTCCTCCTTTTGTACCTCTAGCAAAGAGTGTGAACAAAAGCAGGCTTAGTTCCTCTCCACTAGGCCTACTCCCTGAATCCTGACCTTTAGCTATTAAGTCCATGAGAAAGGCAAGCAGGAAAGACAAACCCAAAGGAAAGAGCATATCTGTGCAGGAACAGGAGCAGAACTGGCCTTTACCGCCCACCCTTTGGTCTTCACCAAGGTAGGTGACCCTCCCAAGCAAATGGTTGCCCCAAGTCTCTTACCACACCAGCTGCAAAGACAAAAAAAAAAAGGGATCCAAGAGAGGTAACAAGAAAAAGAGCTAGAAATCCAAAAGACTAGCCATTGACAAGGCAGAGCTTTTAACCTCTTTGTTAATCATATCAAAAGTCCACCCCTTCACTCTGTGGCCCAATTATGTACTTGACTTTGATTTACATCAAACACTCCCCTCCCTGGGGTGGAGTAAGAGGGTGGGGAGCATTGAATTTCTCCCTAAAAACCAGCAAATAAGTATTTTCTTTCAAACTGCAAGCTCATACACACACACACACACACACACACACACACACATATGTGTATATGTTTACCATTTGTTCTTTCCTGCATACAAAGCTAATTACTTATTTCCTCTTATTAACTGCTAGCATATTCAAGAAAATTTGCTGCTCTCAGTTTTCCCGGGACCAAGCCATGCATTTTCAAAAGTCAGTTGGTGTTGTTTGTTTATACAAACAACATCAGGTGTAAGGAAGATAATTTATTGTCTTTTTAAATACCCATTTCTTCTCCTGAAAGTGGGTGCCCCTGTATTGGAACCCAGGGTATCTGGCTGCACTCAGCTATTGCTGAAGACCTATCTCAGCTAGCTAACGGTCTCCAAAGCCAGACACAAAATTAGGTGTCTTAAACCCACTTGTGTGTGAATCCTGAGAGGTTATGCAGGGAGTTGTGGATGAGGACCACATAGAGGCCTCTTTTAGGCATACAGGCTTGAACAATGGGATGTAGCGACCACTTGGCTGAATACACAGGGGTCCATCAGGTGACTCACCTCGAAATATTCATAGGCCCAAACTGACCAACGGCCTACTTACAACCAGGCACAGTTACCAAAGAAGGGAGAATTCCACATGTCACCATACCTCCTCACCTTCCCCACTACTTCACTGCACTCTCTCTCTTGCTGTCCTGCCTGCCACTCCCTGATGGTGTATTCAATAAACTTCGATCTCCTTTGTTCTGCCTCAGGTGAACTTTCTCACCACCTGCGCTAATGGCCTCCACCCGATCGTTGCCCCACATTTGGGGGCCCCTATCCGACAGACAAATACCCCATTTAGATACCACAGACCATACTGACCAAGCTCATGGGCTATGGAAATAGGATGGAGATACACAGAATCACTGCAGTAACCACATGCCAGGTCACCATGGTGCTCAGTTTCCACAGTTCTCCTTGGTGCAGGAAAAGGTCTGATGACCACTTTTTTCATAAATATTGAGGTGGGTATTTTCAGGCCTGGTCCTTATCTTTCTGGAGATCAGAATCTCCAACAGGACCAATTTCATGAGCATGCAACTGTATACTTATATAGGATCCTGCACCTAGAAGGGCCCCATGCTTGGTTTGACCCTCTGTTGCTGCTGTCCTGAAATTCTGAACTTTTCTTTTAATTAAAGTATACTTGATAATGTCATATCGGTTTCATGTGTACAATATATTGATTCAACATTTGCATACATTGTGAACCAATCACAGGAAGTGTAATTACTATCACCATACAAAATTAATATATTATTGATTGTATTCCTCATGACTTATTTTATAACTTTGATCTCCTTCACTCCTTTCGTCCTCACCACCCCTCCCCAACCCCTCTACTCTGGCAACCACCACTCTTCTCTCGGAGGCTAGGTTTTGTTTTTTTAGATTCTACTTATAAGTGAAATCATGTGTTATTTGTCTTTGATTTATTTCACTTGTCATGACTTTTAAATAAGGAGTTCAGCATTTTCATCTTGTGATGGGCTCTGCAAATTATGTAGCCTATCCTGGTCTCCAGTGTGGTTTCTTTGAGAGCCCTCTAATTTCAGGGTAACTTCTTTAATAGTCCAAAAATGTTTTTAGCATGCATTTATTTGTCTGCAGGCAATTTTCAGACTGCAGGTTTCCCAAGGGCATGGGCTTTCTTATCTTCCTCTAGGGCCCAGAAGAGTGACTGACCTATCTTAAATGGTCAAACAATGCTTGAAAGAGGCCTCAGGGATATTCCCAGAGCCAAGGTAACAAAGCAGACTATTGGGATAGTGCCACATTTGGTATCAAATTTACCATAAAAGGGCTCATTAATTCTGGGCACTCCCACCCTACTCCTCCTCAACCACTTCTCTCTGTCTGAGCTGTAAGCTGCTTTAATGCTTGATTGCCCACACTGATTTTCGGCTCACCCGATTCCTGATTCCGTAAGCTGAGCAGGGAACCTTGTACTGACCCAGGCAACCATGTTAATGGACCAAGCTGAGCTGCTGTTGTCAGGGTTCAGAGACAGTTTTGACCTGGGGTCCAGGCACCCCTTCACCCTGGCCAACTGAGCTGCGGGGTCTTAAAGAAGCAAATGTGAGAACAAACAGCACGACTCCCAGGATGGTTATATAAAGAGGTGCCATCCTGCCCACTCTTGGCAGTCAGATCGTGAATCTGGTAGATAGGAGCACCATAAGTGCTACATCTGTGCTGTGGATCATGGCGCAGGTACTTCCCTCGGAACATTTCAGGTGCCAGACCAACCATTTCTATTGTATTTAGAATAAGAGAACTAATTAAAAGAAGCACCTACATCTGGGGACCACAAATAGGATTCATTTCCAATGATTGCCTGGATCACTGTGTTGAACAGTGTTCTAAGAAAGAAAAGAGTGCAGTGATGAATTTATAACTCCTGCATGGACCCTTATGCTTGCATTTATTGGGAGTCTAGCAATATTGAACACATAGTAAATGTTTCATGTGCATATGTTGACAATAAAGAGATCAATGAGGACTTGCCATTGAAGGGTTGGTTCAGAATATGCCGCCTCCAAATATACCCTTTTGGCATATTAATTATTTTGCACTTGAAGTTACCAGAGAAACAGATGCAGGAAGGTCCCTCTGACCTCCCTTGCTACCTAAAAACAGGTCATAAAATTTCCCATGAGAAAGATACCTTCCCTGTACCAGGAAGAGAAGAATGTTCTTATCACTGGAGACTGGGGGTTGATGCCTAAAAGGACCTGTATAAACAAATGTACTGAAATAACTCTGAAAATAATAAAATAACTCTGATATTCCATTTGTTTTCCCTCCTATATCTCCTAGTCCCCGTCTCATAATTTACCACCATCTAGACCAAGCCCCTTTGTCTCATCACATTCCCCAATTTTATAGATCCTTGTGCAAGAGGATACATAAGCTTTTTGGCCTAACAGCTTCTTCAGGTCTTTATTTTCCTTCTGATGACACCGATGTACACATAAATATTAAATAAAATTATACGCCTGTTAATCCATCTTACATTGGTTTAATCCTTTGGCCCCACTATAAAACCCAAGAGGGTAGAGGAAACTTTTCTTCCTCTCACCATCGATTCCCTAAAGTCTGTCACTGGAACTATGTAATCTTGAACAAGTTTCTCCCCATGAGCTTCAGTTTCCTTAGCTGTAAAAAGACTTCAGATATCTTCTAGCCCTAACATTCTGTAATCCTGTCAATCTCTTTGTAAAAGGAAGACCGCTCACATTAAACAATACCCCCTTACAACTCTCTTTTGTGTGTACGTGCCGAAGCCTCCATTTCTTTAAAACCCTGTTTGTGGGGATCTGCCTTAATTTATAACGCAGCAAGATATGTGGTATATTTTTCATTGAATTGCCAGAACACATTTCTTTTGAATCTAAGCTGTGGCAAATCTGGACTTTGACTAGTGATGGGAAATGGGGGTTTCAAGAATTACATCTTGAAGTGACTGCTCTGACTTACGACCCAAACTCAAATTTGTTTCTTTAATGTAAATCTAATAGACCTATATCCTCTCTAGAGATGTGTGAATCTTCCATGGTTAAAAACTGAAAACAGACACTTGACTTGACTACAGCTTCTATGGAAGGGGCTAATCCAGAATATAACTAATTACTGACTACATTTTTCTCTTTCCTCTTCCCAGCAGCTTTACCCTAACTCACACTTTCCCTCATCTCCTACCCAAACAATATGTTTTGTCCTAACTTCAAGAGAGGCTGCCCAGGGAACTTCTTAGGAAGGTAACCCACAGAATCTGACAACCAGAGAGTGCTGGGTATTTGGTGGGGGGTGGGGGGGGTGGGAGGGGGGAGGGAAACCAGAAACTAGTGGATTTGCCATTTTGTTTTTGTTTTGAATGATAAAGGAATCGGGGAGTCACAGGTATCTTAAGGAGCTAGCCTGGTGCTCCTGCCTTGGAGGAATTGTCTAGTTTAATTTATGAAAAGCATCAGATGTTAGGAAAGCTTCTTGACCACATAATCACTGCAGAATTGACAATTGGGACAATTTCAAGAACCCTGGGAACACTTCTGATCCACATGATTTCCCCTTTAATCTGCCTTGATCTCTGAATAGCTTCATTAGAGAATCTTTCTTTGGAGTTAAGGTTCTGTCCCTTAACAAAATAAAATTCTCATGGGAGAGATAACACACTGAATAACTGTCAGCCATTAATTATCAGCCATCATTTTTTAAAGTTTATTTTTATTGCAAAACAAAACTAAACTAAACATTACAAATAATGTTAAGCATCCCTTGACCAGGACCACGGTGTTGCACAAATTCACAATGACTTTGCACATAATGGGTTGGGCAGTGTTGGCCTGGAGACCCTCCCTGTGACCACCTGCTCCTCTGTCCACAATTCTGTCCTCCTACCAGAGGGAAAGATTGCTATCAGTTTGTGAATCTTCCAAGAGTTTTTTTGGTGCATTTGCATGCGTACATACATATGTACCCACAGAACATAAGGAACTATTTTGTTATGTTCCTTTTTATATAAACGGTATCATATTGAATATATCACTTTGAGATGTATTTTTTTTAAACTTAACAATATTACTTGGAGTTCTTCCCATATCCCCCATATATATTTTTATATGTGAAAACACTCAACCAATTTTATACATGGCTTAAAAAAATCAACACAGACATAGAAGCAGCTACCCCCCCTTAATACTTTTTTCTCCTGGCCCCACATCTCAGAGAGAACCACTTTTAAGAACTTCTGTTTTAAAAATCTTCTGACAGTTACCTTTTTTTTTCTTCTGACAGTTTTATATCTATATATTCCTTGATCTATCAACTTGAACTATTGTCTGTTAAAGCCTCATCATCACAACAGGAAGTTAACTTCCCCTTGCTGCCCTTGGGTATGTGCTGTCCCTCCTGGCACAGCTCAAGCAGCACTGGTCACATCTGTACCTTCTACCCGACAGTCCACCTGTGCCCTTGAAATCAGTTTCGAAAGGCAGTGATGGGTACTTTAGCATGTCCCCTCTTCCACAGCTGACCTCCATCAATTTTTTTCTTGCCAAGACTGATATCCTTACATTTTATGTCACCGTGATCCATTTTCCATGATCTATAGGTTGGTTTTAGAACCTGACAAACTACAAACAGTATTGCGTTATAATACCCCAGGTGGAGAACGCCCCCTGGGGAGCTCAGTGGTGCTGCATTTGTACTTCAGGGGGCATCTGTGGTACGAGCCCCTGTGCCACTCCAAGAGACAGTCCAGAGCTTCAGGTAGGAATGAATTCTCTCCCCTACCCCATCTTGAACACAGATATTAGTATCTTACTGTAACTAGTTGAACCCCTTTTTTGTTTAAGTGTATTATTTTGAGAGAGAGTATGAGTATGCAAGCAGGGAGGGGGGCAGAGAGAGAGGGAGGGGGAGAGAGAGAGAGAGAGAGAGAGAGAGAGAGAGAGAGAGAGAGAGAGAATGAATGAATGAATCCCAAGCAGGCTCTGCATTGTCAGTCCCACTCAGGGCTCCATCCCACAAACTGTGAGATCATGACCTGAGCTGAAATCAAGAGTCGAATGCTTAACATACTGAGCCACCCAGGTGCTCTGATCCCCTTTTCTAAAAAGCATAATCTGAACAAGGATTTTGGATATGGAAAACAATCACTAAGTACAGATAACATTTTCTGAATTCTCTTCATTTTTCTATAACACTTGACACTATGAACACCTCTTTTTCTGGAACTGTCTCCTCAGTGTTTGAGAGCCTGCCCTCCTTGTTCTCTTCTCAACTTAAAAACTTGCTCCCCAGCTCTTTTTTTCCCCCTACTTGTCTCTTTAAAGATTCATTCTTATTCTTCTCTTTTCCCTCTATTGTTTCTAATACCCAGAGGCCAAAGTCTCCTCAGACCTTTATCTCCGATGCCAACATCTCTCCCCAACTCCAGAACTTAGCTCAGGCTGCCTACAGGACATTTTTGCCTGGATGTTCATAGGCATTACACACTCTACATGCTGAAAATGGAGTTCAGTATCTTGTTCACATCTGCTTCTCAGAGTGTACATTTTCTTGCTTAACAGAACCACCATCCAGTTCGTCTTTGAAGCTAGAAACCTAGACTCTATTTCTCTATAGCAGACACTGGTCATAAACTTGTTTCCCACTTTTCTGGAGAACTGCTAATCCACACTTCCCAAGTTCCACTGCAGTTAGCTATGGCAGATGGGATGTGGGAAGAAATGTATGTTGCTTCCAGGACTGGCTCATCCAAATGATCTTCCTTGAGATCCTCCACTCTCTCCTTCTGTGACTCTTTGCTGGCTAGACATTGTCTAGCGTTGCTTTGTTTTGTTTTGTTTTCCTCTGCATTCTGGAAACATCAATGTATCAGTCTTGAGTCAGGAAGGGACTTCACAGTTTCTGAAGGGATTATTACCGAGAATGCTCTTACCCAGTGTAATGGATAATTAGATGTCAACTTGGTAAGGCTATGGTGCCTCGTTGTTTAGTCAAATACTAGTCTAGATGTTACTTGAAGATGTTATTATTTTTTTTTTTAGATGTGACTAACATTTACAGTCAGCCCTTAAGTAAAGCAGATTATCCCCCATAATGTGTGTGGGCCTCATTTAATGAGTTGGAAGCCTTAAGAACAAAGACTGAGGTTTACTGAAGAAAATCTGCCTCAAGTCGGCAACATAGAAAGCCTTCTGAGTTTTTAGACTTGGACTTGCCAGACCCCACAGTTACATGAGTCAGTTGCTTAAAAATCTCTCTCCCTATCTCTCTATTTAGCCTTCCATCCTAGTGGTTTTATTTCTTTGGAGACTACTGAGTAGTCAAAGAAAAAGCCAATTTCTTTCCATATCTTTTTGACATTCCTATCACCATGTGAGTCTGGAGCTGGATTTAATCTGTGTCTATACTCACTCCAAACACTGCCCAATGAGAGAGATAAGCCATAAGACTTTTTAAAGAATTAACGTAATGGCCCTTTCTCCATCACATATCCTGAGGACAGGACTCCAGAAAATATGCATCCAAAAGGTTGGAATATCCTCTTAGAACTATCCCATCTCTCAACCCCTCTCCCATCCTATACTTGTGCAA
This sequence comes from Lynx canadensis, assembly GCF_007474595.2. Taxonomy (NCBI): domain Eukaryota; kingdom Metazoa; phylum Chordata; class Mammalia; order Carnivora; family Felidae; genus Lynx; species Lynx canadensis. The sequence goes on along the minus strand of NC_044309.1, from coordinate 93,415,151 downwards.
AAATGCACAGTGATGATTGAGGCCGAGGAATAGCAGCCTGCAGAAAGTCACTTTGATCTTGACTAGGATCTAGGGTTGCAGGTAAGCTACAGTGCCCATTCCTGAGGAGTCAGACACTGAACAACAACAAAATAAGAAATACTGAAAATGTAGCTCCTTTTCCTGATGTGGGAATTCGCCGAAATTAACATCTCCTCTAATCCTACAGTCCAGATACCATGCAGGACCCAGGCATAGCTGGAAAGGCTTCCGGTTTGCCAGGGGAATTTGTTCCCTTTCTCTGTCTGGCTCCTGCCATTGCACTTGTGGAATCATTGTCTAGACAGCATCCCTCCTGGGGGCTCCAGTATTAGTCTTTGGTCTGCTCATCTCCCTTTCTTCCCGGTCAGCTCACTCGTTCTTAAGACTTCAGTGATCGCAATCACCTCTCTTCTGCCAACTTCCAGCCCCACTGCTCACTCCAATTCCAGTTCTCTCTGAGCTCGCCTCACTCACAGTATGCAATATGCCAGCTGTTGGACCAGTTCTCAAAGATTTACACAAACCACTGCCTGCTCCCTGCCTCCAAACCACTCATATCTACTCTCACCTTCACTGTCACTGACCCCTACTTTGCTCCAGTCTGTTCCTGCCTCTTCCTACATTTTGGTTGTGTCCCACATTTTAGATCCCATCCCATAGGTTGAATTATGGTAATTTCTCTCCTGGTCCTGTCACCACAGCCCTCATAAGAGACCTTCTCCTCTTGTTCCCTGGACCACCTCTCTACTTGGGGCTATTTCTTACCAGCCTCTCCACATGCAGGGAAGAGGTTCAAATATGTTCAGGTCTCACACCAATGTCCCAAATCAAGGTTATCAGCTCCCTTCGAACCTCTTATTTCTGGTTCTCTGTTTTTAACTACCAAGGTTTAAAACTTTAAAGACATTTTGAAATCAGCTGTCTCCTTTTATCTCTAAGTTCATTTAGCACCAAACCCCAACACTTCTGTATTTCTAAACCACCTCTAGGCCAGGCCCTCATCACCCTCACACGGTGATTTCCACTCAGCCTCCTGACCTCAGTTCTTCCCCTTCCATGCATTCTGTACACCCCTACCACATTAATCTTTTTAAATTCTCTCTGGCAGCACCAGGGTGGCTCAGTCGGTTATGTGTTCAACTTCAGCTCAGGTCATGATCTCACGGCTTGTGAATTCAAGCCCCATGTCGGGCTCTGTGCTGACAGCTCAGAGCCTGGAGCCTGCTTCGGATTCTGTGTCTCCCTCTTTCTCTGCCCCTCCCCTGCTCCTGCACTGTCTGTCTGTCTGTCTCTCTCCCTCTCTCGCAAATATAAATAAACATTAAAATAAAATATCTCTTCATCCTGCTCCCTATCCCCTCTAAAGACTTAGGGCTCATTGTGTCCTAGAGCATCAAGTCTTGATGGCATGTTGTTGCAGAGGAGCGATAATGCTGACATGGGTATGGTGAGAGCACCTCCAGAGATTCATATTAGCCCTCGAAGCTGGGCAAGTTAGTAAGCTTCCCTGAATACGCATTTCTTATCCCTACTACAGGGGTAATAGGAAAGCACTTAAATTTTTTTTACTCTAAGACATCATTAAAATATGAGGTATAATTGGGGTTAACATAGTCTTTTTTTCTATGTCTTAAGATGTCCCATAAACTGGTCCCCAGGCAGTTGGAAGTTTTCCCCTAAATCTGGTCTTGAAAGTTCCAAGGCTCCCAGGACATAGCTGAAGTGCATGAATTATTTCCAGATATTGAATTTCCCAAATTGTTATATTCCCTATTGGTCTTATTTTGGGCTAGTAAAGTGACTATAATCTGGAGAGAGGCATTTTAGGAATCAAGGATAGGATTTTTATAATCTTAACATACAAAGATGATGATTAAAGTCACTGAAAAGAATGAGCTTTCCCAGGGGTGCCTGGGTGGCTCAGCTGGTTAAGCGTCCAACTCTTGATTTCAGCACAGGTCATTATCTCACAGTTCATGGGATGGAGCCCTACGTTGGGCTCTGTGCTGACAGCACAGAGCCTGCTTGGGATTCTCTCTCTCCCTTTCTCTTTGGCCCTCCACTGTTTGCTGTCTCGCAAAATAAATAAAATAAACATTAAAATTTTTTTTAAAAAAGAATGAGGTTTCCCAGAGAATAAGAGGATACGAAGAGAGCTAAGGACAGAGCCTAGCACAACACCAGCCCAGGGCTGGATCATTTGTTAAATTTCCCAGAACCTAGCTCAATGCCTATCATATAGTAAGTATTCAGTAAACATTTCTTGAGTTGCATTTTATTGAATAGTATATACATGTTTCATTTGCTCATTGACCCATTCACTCGACAGATATTTATTAAATGCTTAGAAAGCGTTCGTTTATGTGCTGGATATTGAGAATACATTGATCAAAATAAACACTCTCCTGGGAATTTACAGTTAGGGGATGGGAGATTGGAGACAGATGATGATCAAATAATTTCAACAATACAATCACCAACATGATAAACATATTCACTAGTCTAGAGTGTCAGGAAGCATCTTTTCTTTTTCTTTTTTTTTAATTTTTTTTAACGTTTTATTTTATTTTTGAGACAGGGAGAGACAGAGCATGAACAGGGGAGGGTCAGAGAGAGGGAGACACAGAATCCGAAACAGGCTTAAGGCTCTGAGCTGTCAGCACAGAGCCCGACGCGGGGCTCGAACTCACGGACCGCGAGATCGTGACCTGAACCGAAGTCGGCTGCTTAACCGACTGAGCCACCCAGGTGCCCCAGGAAGCATGTTTTCTAAGAAAGTGACATGTAAGCTAAGATATAAAGGCTGACTGAGTCATGGGATGTTCAATAAATTCTTATAAGTAGTGACTGATGGCCTCTGCTGGCTCTCCTGGGGAAGAGACTCTGACATGGAATTTCTGGGTGAGAGGAAGCAAGGGCTGTGCCAGATGCCGGGCAACCAAATTTGTTTCTGTTAGTGAAGCCCAGTAAGGTTTCTCAAATCACCCTGTGCAAGCTGTTCCCCACTGGGTACAGAACTGCATTATTTAAGAGGGATAATGTTAAAAACCCGAGTGCCAAAATTACCTGGAAAAATATCGCAAGGCTGGTGCAAATCTTAAGCCTCATTTACACAATTTCAAGTTTGTCCTCCTAAGTCATATACTTGGGCATATCTTTGGAGCAATCTCAGTGGAGACCTCTGTGCTTGGAACCTAACTGAGCCTCTGGCTCCGTCCTGACAGGGGACAAGAATACATATGTTTGGCACCAGACGAGAGACCAGCCTATAGCTAACCTCTTCCCCCTCCCCCCCACCCCCATGATATAACTTTTCAGTCTCTGGGTTTTTACACCCTCCATGTTATTAATTCTCTTTGCCTCTTTCAGGGCACAAGGCTAAATTAAGGATTAAAGGGAAGATGTGAGAAAAGCATTTTTCTTATATCACTTTAGTAATTTTTTTAAATTTTTAAAAAGTGTTTATTTTTGAGACAGAGGGAGACAGAGCGTGAGTGGGGGAGGGGCAGAGAGAGAGGGAGACACAGAATCTGAAATAGGGTCCTGGCTTTGAGCTGTCAGCACAGAGCCTGATGCGGGGCTCAAACTTGTCAACTTCGAGATCATGACCTGAGCTGAAGTTGGATGCTCAACCGACTGAGCCACCCAGGCGCCCCTCACTTTAGTAATTTTTAAGGAAAATAATGCTTACAAAAATGGGATGGAATTTCCTAGCAACCCTATAAGATCAGATTTTACTGAGTGTCATGGAAAACAAAGGTGATGTATTTATTATTGATATATTTTAGTGTTCTAATTCTTTTTTTAAATTTAATTTTAATTCTGGAACACTTGGGTGGCTCAGTCGGCTAAGCATCTGACTCTTGGTTTTGGCTCAGGTCATGATCTCATGGTTTGTGGGGTTAAGCCCCACATCAGGCTCTGTATTGGCAGCTCGGAGCCTGCTCGGGATTCTCTCTCTCTTCTGCCCCTCCCTTTGTCCCTTCCCTACTCACTCATTCTGTCTCAAAATAAATAAAATAAACATTAAAAACTAAATTTAATTTTAATTCCAATATAGTTAACATAATAGTTTCAGGTGTATGATATAGCGACTCAACAATTCCACATATTATTCAGTGCTTGTTACAATAAGTATACTCCTAACCTCCTTCACCGATTTCACCCACCCCTGTCTCACCTCCCCTCTGGTAACCATCAGTTTATTCTTTATCATTAAGAGTCTGTTTCTTGGTTTGTCTCTTTTTTCCTTTGATTGTTTTGTTTCTTAAATTCTATACATGGGTGAAATCATATGGTATTTCTCTTTGGCTTATCCAGCTTAGCATTGGCTTATCCAGCTTAGCATTAGACTCTCTAGATCCATCCATGTTGTTGCAAATGGCATGATTTCATTCTATATATATGTATCTCACCCTTTCTTTATCCATTCATCTATTGATGGACACTTGGTCTGCTTCCACCATTTGGCCAATATAAATACTGCTGTAATAAACATGGGGGTGCAACGTGTACTTTTGAATTAGTGTTTTCATATTCTTGGGGTAAATATCCAGTAGTGTGATGACTGGATCATAAGGTAGTTTTATGCGTAATTTTTTGAGGAACCTCTGTACTGTTTCCCACAGTGGCTGCAGTTGGCATTTTCACCAGCAGTGCCTGAGAGTCCCCTTTCCTCCACACCCTCACCAATGCTTCCTGTTTCCTGGGTTGATTTTAGCCACTCTAACAGGTATGAGGTGATACCTCATCATGGTTTTGATTTGCATTGCCCTGATAAGTGATGTTGAGCATCTTTTCACATGTCTATTCACCATCTGGAAAATTTCTTTGGAGAAATGTCTTCATTTCTTCTGCCCATTTTTTACAAACATTTTTTAATGTTTATTTTTGAGAGAGAGAGAGAGAGCGAGAGAGCGAGAGAGAGCAAGCGTAAGCACAGCAGGGGAGGGACAAAGAGAGGGAGAGAGAATCTGAAGCAGGCTCCACTCTGTCAGCAAAGAGCCCAATGTGGGGTTCGAACCCATGAACCATGAGATTATGACCTGAGCTGAAATCAAGAGTTGGTCACTTGACTGACTGAGCCACCCAGGCATCCCTCTTCTGCCCATTTTTAATTGGATTGTTTGTTTTGGGGGTGCTGATTTGTATACATTCTTTATATATTTTGGATATTAACTCTTTATTAGATGTATCATTTATAAATCTCTTCTCCCATTCAGTAGGTTGTCTTTCAGTTTCGTTGGTTCATTCTTTTGCTGTGTAGAAACCTTTTATTTTGAAGTAGTCCCGGAATTTTATTTTTGTTTTTGTTTCCCTTGCCTCAGGAGATATATCTACCTATATGTTGCTACAACCAATGTCAGAGAAAATACTGTCTGTGCTCTCTTCTAGGATTTGCATGCTTTCAGGTCTCACATTTAGTTCCTTAAGCCATTTTTAGTTTATTTTTATGTTTGGTGTAAGAACGTTGTCCAGTTTCATTCTTTTGCATAGGGCTGTCCAGTTTTCCCAACCCTATTTGTTGAAAAGGTGATGTACTTTAGTGGGTGCTCACTTGTCCAACCATTGAAAGGCTGCTTCTCATGGACGCTGGAACTTTCCAAGGTTTTCTTCAGACTAAGTGTGAGGCTCTGTCATTCAGGTATTTTTTCCCTCTCTTCCTTTAACACCTTGCATAAATGAATGTTCTAATCCTAAAGCAGAATGCACATGCAGGAATTAAAAAATGAATTATGGAAGCAAATATGATACATGTGAGAAAAACAGACCGCACTGCTTACGTTTATCCTGTATTTTCATCTTGCTTTATTATTTTTTAATGTTCTCTTCTATCGTTGAGCACGTCACAAACCTTTTGGGAAGCCGTCTCATCATTCATCTTTCATATTATTTCTCAGAGCAATTTAATACCTTTTTTTTTTTTTACATTTTATAACATTGAGAGGGACAGTTGCATAAAATAGTACCATAATACAGAGCTGTGATGTCTTCTAAATATCTGAGTCACAGCTGGATTATTAAACTAGTTAAATAGTTTAAAAAGGCACTTTTCTTAACATTTGGAATTATTATTGTATTTATTTGCTTTCATTTCCTGCTCTTTTAGTGACTAGATTCTTTCTTTAATTTAGTAAAGATATTTGTTCTCTTTTGTGCTTGCAAGTCTGTGAAATCTCTATGAAGCTGGAAGGCACACAGCTCTAAAACCAGGGCTGGACTCATTCAGGGTCTGGTTTATCCTTGAGTTCCACAATTTGTGAGCCCTTATTCCAGGCCCTGTTTTTCTTCAGTCAATAGTTTTTCATGTAGCCCAAAGTCTCATGCCTAAGGAAACAAAAATACAGCACCCCAGTGCGGAGAGACCATCATCCATCCCTAAACCAAATGCTTTTGTTTTGTGACTATCCTTGCTCTGAAAACAGCATGTTTTCGAAAATCAAGAGATTGAACAAAGGGCATAAAAGAAGACAGATGGTAAAGAAGATAAAGGTGGCCAAGGTCAGAGAAGAAAGTAAGAAAAGGAAAAAGGTAACTGAGGCTAAAGTTTAGCAGATCTCATGGTCTCTTATTTTTAGAGATGTCAAGTTGTTATCTCTTCCCATTACTTGCTGGATTTAGTATTTAACATTTTAACATTTTCAAGGTCAGTGTGGATGGAGGGTGCTTGAATGGGAGAGGAACAGGCCACGTAGGGTTTGCCTCCTTTCAGGAGTTAGATATGAACTGTATGACCTTTGTGGACAACTAACAAAAATGTATTCCATCTACCATTGCCAAAAATGGGACATTCACTTGAATATATATTAAGATATCTCATAGAAAGCAAGGCAGGAAGTCTGCTGTGTCTACAGGAATGCAAGCAGAAATCAGGGACCATGCGGTTTACTGTCTTAGCCTCCGTTTCTCTTATCAGGCCCATGTGGTTTTTTTTCCTTTTGTACATCTCTGCTTTATTTCTCTCACTCTCCTGTAGACTAGCTTTCTCTGCTTCTCTGCATTGGGCCTCTGATAAACACCCCATCTCAACACCCCAAACTGCAAATATTCAGCATAGAAAAACTTTTAGGTTCATGTCAACCAATGAATGGCCTCCTTCTGGATCAAGTGGCCCCTCTTATCCAATCAGTTGAAGCCAGTGGGCGGGGCCTGATCTTATGGTATAAAAATCGACTTTAGAGCCACATAACTGCATAGAAAGGAGATACGGTGAGGCAGAATCCCCACAACCTATTCATTGCATTAATCCCTTAATTTTTTGCTTCAGCTCTGAGGAGAAATGGAGAAGGCAGAGGGGAAGTGAGAAGGTCCTGACTTGTCCACTAAAAAATCTGGCACTGTGTCTACACACTGACAAATATTTTGTGAACAGAATACAATGATGGCAGTGTAGAAGAGGAAAAGCAGGAGGGTGGTAAATATGGATGATAGTATTTGATTTCATACTCGTTTTCTTGCAATGGTCTTTTAAAATTCTCATTTGGAAACGATTCCAAAGTGACTGATGTACCCATACACAAATATATCCGTACTCAACACCCTCAGATTTCAGGGCGATGCTCCTGAAAATCACACTGGATGTCATTTTACATCCAGTAGGATGCCTAAAATTAAAAGCACTGATAATTTGAAGTGAGGGTAAAAATGTGGAGAAATTGAGCTCTCATGCATTGTGGGTAGCAATGTAGAGTTGGCACAACTTTGAGAAACTGTTTGATTACATACAAACCTACTCTACACTCCAGGAATTTCACTCCTGGGTATATAAACCCAAGAGAAATGAGTGCATGTATCCCCCAAAAGACATATACAAGAATGTTTATAGAAGCTTTATTCTTAACCCCAAACTGTAAACAACCCAGCTGTTTGACCATAGTAGAATAAATGGCAGTGTATTCATATAATGGAATATTACACAGCAGTAAAGAGGAATGAACTGCTACCTTCAACATTGATGCTCAGATATAATCTTGAGTGAAAGAAGCCAAAAACAAGAGTAAATGTTATAAGTATATACTGCATGCTCATTCTATTTATATGAAGTTCAAGAATTAATTATTTAAAAAAAGAACTGATTCTAGATGTCGGGTTAATAATTACTTTAGAGGGGTTGTTGACTGACAGGACATGAGAGAGCCTCATGGGGTAACAAAAATCTTCCAAATATTGATATGAGTGGTTGTTAAATAGGTGTAGACTTCTATAAAAATTAATTGAACTGCACACTTTAAAAATGTATGCTCTTTCTTTAATGTTTATTTATTTTTGAGAGAGAGAGTGTGAGCAGGGTAGAGACAGTGAGGGGGACACAGAATCTGAAGCAGGCTCCAGGCTCTGAGCTGTTAGCACAGAGCCTGGCGTGGGGCTCGAACTCACAAACCGCAAGATCATGACCTGAGTTGAAGTCAGATGCTTAACCAATTGAGCCACCCAGGCACCCCAAAAACGTGTGCCTTCTGCTGCATGTAAGTTACTTAAAAATTTTTTCTAAACCCATTTTCTTCCTTCACACAGAAAGACTGGTAGGATTTCTCCAGAACCATAGAACATCCGATCAGAACCCTTTCTGTTCCTTGCTGATGCTCAAATATACTCATCTGATACCATGACTTTCTTGTAAATACTGCTTGTAAATGTCTTGGTTTGATGACACCATATGAACAAATAATAGTAGAACTCTCCCTTCAGTGCTGTCTAGAGGGGTGGGCTAGGCACAGACTAGTATTTTGGTGAGTGGTGACATGGCACGCAGATTGGGGGGCGGGGGGAGATGAGCATACAGCATGCCTGCGGCACATTCCATGCTGTGTCTTGGGGACGACTCGTGGACAGAAAAACAGATTTCTGCTAGTGTGTTAGTTAGCTCAGAGCCCATCCTGACTAGAAATACAGCATCCTCCACATTTCCCTTCCTCTGTTTTTTGACAGGAGGCATTGTGCAAGGAGGTCTTCAAGGGGTCCTGGAGGACAGCGGGGCTTTCCCTCACTGTCAATGCCTTTCCCTAATGACATAGGTTTATAGCATCCTTTGTAGTACAAAAACAAACCAGAGGTACATCATCTCCCCTCACTTTCCCTCTCTGCTGGGCCTCCCTCAGTGTCCTGTCCTGGACAGGCACCCAATATGAGCTTCTAGGCCCTGGCAAGGTTGAGCCTTTCTTTGTGAACCCCAGGGTGGGCCCTTTTAATTAATCTCCAAAGCATCTGGATCCTGTTTCTCAACACAGGTTAAATAACTAAGCTCCTTGAGCCCCTCTATCTAAGCTCCATGAGAATGAAAAAGGGAACTACTTTCTGAGGGATTTGCCTCAGTTCCATAATATCTTCCTTATATGAGTTGACAAGGTGCTAAACTCCATTCCCAGGCGTGGATGTCACCCAGAATGGCAGATCATTTTAATTTCTGAGATGAGAGCAGTACATTGTGAGACTGAGCAACGCTTGTGTGTAATCTCTGAGCAGAACTTGGTTTCCTCCTCTCTGTTCTTGATGGCTTGTCTTTGCCACACCCTGCATCCCTTCTTGCCTTCTCTCTCATTTCCTTTGTGTCCTTTCTCTGAGATGCCCAGTCTACTTTCTCACTGTGTTTCACTAATTTTTCTCTCCCATTAGTCATATCTCCTAACGTCCTTTCCTGTAACATCACTTTTGTCCTGGGAGTTGGACTGGACCACCCCATGCTATGTACTCGGCTATTATTGCCCTCTTCCTCTAACATGCCTCCATTTTACCATTTGACTTAACAAATAAGTAAAATTTTGAGAGCCATTTATGTTGACATTTTCATTTATTAAAACATGTGTTATTAGAAATATCAATCTGTTTTTCATTTTAACCAAATACACAAAAGAAGATTAGATGACCTTCTTTGTGTCTTCCAGCGTAAGGAGAAATTTAACGTCAATTCTTATCACTAGAAAGTTTTCATGCCTGACTGGTTTTTTGTTTGCTCGTTTGTTTTTGGGGGTTTTTGGTTTTTTTTTTTAGAAATTTCAAACAAATATAAAGGTATGATGAAGCCCCATGCACCTGTCACCCAACTTAAACAATTTGTCAATCTTGTTTCACTTTATCCACTACACATATTTTCCCTTTTTAAAGTTAAAGCAAATCCCAAATGCCCTTTTATCTTATTGTCCCTGCTTCAATGTATTCACTGGTCTTCAAGATTCACAAAGAAATACAAAGACAGAAGGTGTAAGAAAATCATATAAAAATGTTTGGGGTGCCTGGGTGGCGCAGTCGGTTAAGCGTCCGACTTCAGCCAGGTCACGATCTCGCGGTCCGTGAGTTCGAGCCCTGCGTCAGGCTCTGGGCTGATGGCTCAGAGCCTGGAGCCTGTTTCCGATTCTGTGTCTCCCTCTCTCTCTGCCCCTCCCCCGTTCATGCTCTGTCTCTCTCTGTCCCAAAAATAAATAAACGTTGAAAAAAAAAATTAAAAAAAAAGAAAATCATATAAAAATGTTTATAAAACTGTCCATTTTCACTGGTAAATTTGTTTGGAAATGTAAAGAACCAATTTATTTACAGGATAAGAACATTCAATTGTGTTTCCTATTATTCCAGAACCTCAAGGGTAGGAATTCATAATAAAAAGGCTTTTATTTTTCAAATAGCATTTATTCTTAGTGTTTCCCAGATATATCCACTTACCACACGGTTCCTACCCTTCTTGAGACCTGTGGACTGGAACCAAAACATGACGCTTCAAATAATTAGTGAGAGGGAAGATGGCCATCGCACAATGTGCTCTGTGGTTTACAACCAGTAGGGCAACTTATTTAGAAGTCTAAAATGTCTTCATTTCTAAAACTTCAAGTTCACCCAGTGCCAAATGGTTATTTGATGTTAAAACTTTCAAATAAACCAGAGACCGTGGGAGGTACCATGCATCAGTAGGTCAGAACCAAAGGATAATGATGGTAGCTTTTCTGTCAGGCGTGTTCTTGTTCCTAAGCCCTTCTGTGCTTTTTTTTCCCCCAAAGGAGGCGAGCCGTTTATTAAGCAGGTCTGGGGTTCCAGAATTGGAAAACCTCATTAAACTTAGATTCTGCTGAGTTTTGCAAAGATAGCTAGAGAGGTCCCAATGGTTCCTACTGCAGAAATATTTTATTCTGTGTAAATTGCTTCTTGTTGGAATGAGTTTGGAAGCTGGGATATTGGCCTTTGGCTTGCCTCATATTAACAGCTTTACCTTTGAGGGTAGGAGTGATTGAGAATGGCTCGTCTTCATTATAAGTCTCAGGCCAGTGGTGGAGGGTTGAGGGTTCAGCCTGAAATTTGTGATAGTGGCAGCTCCCACTATTTCTATTGGGAGTGCTTAAAAGACAGTAATCTGAGGTTTTGTCTCAAAATTGTATTTGTCTAGTACTTTATGTAAAATCAAAGACTGGGTGTCCTGATAGATTACTGGGGAGATAAAGGGAGAGAAGGCTCAAAAGCTCTGGTGTTGCCTCATGTCTACACATGGGTAGATTTCCATAGTCTCTTCCATCTGCATAGGTTTCTATAGCAAACTTTCTCTTGGCTAATTCTCTCACAGAGCTCTTCAATGAACTTTACTTACGGATGAACCCATACAGAGTACATAGCATTGTTATCATTATTATTAATTTACTTACATCCTGCTTATTTCTGATAACCTAAGGCAGCATAGAATGTCCAGTTGTCCTTAGTCGATGGTCTTGACATTGAATTGTAATCTGTGTGCATAGGGATCATTGACAGACCTAATTCAGGATCAGCAGCAGTCACAAGATAGATTTTCTTTGACCAGGGAACTTTAAAGTTGTCAGAAAGGTCTGTCTTATTTGTCATTCTGCCTTCTAGATTATCTACCCTGAAGTTTTCATCTAAAAGCAGATTTTGGGGGTACCTGGATGGCTCAGTCAGTTAAGCATCTGACTTCGGCTCAGGTCATGATCTCATGGTTTATGAGCTCGAGCCCCATGTTGGGCTCTCTGTGCTGACAGCTCAGAGCCTGGAGCCTGCTTTGAATTCTGTCTCCCTCTCTCTCTGCTCCTACCCTGTTCACACATTCTCTCTCTCTCTCTCTCTCTCTCTCTCTCTCTCTCAAAAATAAATAACCATTAAAATTTTTTTTCTTTAATTAAAGTGGGGGATCTTAACCTCAGGATGGGCAGTAGGAGGATCTGTGAATGCCCTGAAATTATAGGTACAATTCATTGGGTAAGGCCTTTTTCTGGAGAGTCTACTTTTTCCATTAGATTTTCAAATGATTCCATCACCTCAAAAGGTTAAGACTCACTGTTTACTAACAGGGTTTCTAGGTGGAATATAGGAAAAAATTAGAGAAGGCAGAAGTTCTTCTTCCATATGGGTCTTCACTACTCAATCATTTTGTCCTATGACAACATGAGAAGTGAGTCCTCGGAGTTTGAACCCAGCTTCTCCATTTCTTGAGGCTCTCTATTGGTTGTTATAGCAATAAGAATTCTTAAAGGGCCTTCTTGTTAACAATGTCAAAACCACATAACAGCTGTGAAGCTGAGTTGGATTCTCTCCCAAGGGCTTGTCAAAAACTCCAAAAGTGGTAAGGCCACTTTCAGAGGCATTACACACACACTTAATGACAGAATGTCTACTTGATGTAGGTGAACTGCAAAAAAGTTGTTCACTTCATCCCTTTTATGATCCTTAGATGTCTAACATGTTTAGATATTTATAGCAATATGGTCAGGTGGACTCATACCAACTGTCATTTTCTATAAACTTTGAATCCTCTTTTACCAAATACAGACATAGTAAGTATACCAGCAATGTCCCTGACCTACTTGGGCAGATGAAAAGCATTTAAAAAATTATCCACAGTGTTCACCTCCATGGATAAGAATAAGTGAGGAGTGTAAGTATCATTAGGAATAACAGGCTCTTAATTGTTGGAAAAAATCTTTCATCTGAAAAGCTGAAATACAGGCATGCACTCTTACTGCCATTACAAAGCTGCATAGTTTGTCTTCAAACTATAAAGCCTAGGCTTTATAAACTATATATAGTTTATAATATATATCAGATTTCTAGTTTATCAGATTTCTAGTTCTGCCTTGATGTGGCATTTTTTTAAAATTTTCAGTTTCACATTTCTTGAGTTTTTATTGTTGTTAAGCTCTGAGTATAAAAAGGACACTTGAGAGGCACCTGGCTGGCTCAGTTGGGAAAGCATGCAACTCTTGATATTGGGGTTGTGAGTTCGAGCCACACATAGGGTGTAGAGATTACTACAAAAAAAAAAAAAAAGACACTTGGTCACCATCCTTGAAAACATCTCTTTTAAAAAAAATAACTTCAGCACATGCACTTGGAGCCCTCTAAAGCAGAGTTTCCCAAATTGTAGTTCATGAACTTTCGTGGGTGGTGGTGAAATCAATTTAGAGTGTGGTGATGTGGACTTTTTTTTAAATGAAATACAATATAAAATATCAGAAGGCATCAGATATAGTAAGTATAAGTAATTTTGTGAAATTTTTGTTATTTATGTGTATATGTGTTTTGACAGTGATGTGCTGGTAAATATTTAACAACTGGCTCTCTGGAAAAGAGGTGTATGTGTATATTTTCATAAATTGATTAGAAATTCTGATATAAAGTAGCTCATAATTTACAAATAATAATAAATATACAGTATTCTTCATGGTAAATTTCATATAGCCAATTAATGTTCACAGAATGCTTCCACTGATTTTGCCAAGCTTTTGTATCCTTAACCAACCTATGGTTGCAATTCAACTCCAGTTTGATAAAATCAGACTATGCATAAATGCTTGATTTCTATCTGCTTTAGCAAAGAAGTCCCTCACATGCTGAGGAATAAGTGTATTCCAACATGAACATTAGTTGATATTTTCATTTATGTTGATAAGTAAGATGAAGGCAAAACAATGAAGACCTGTCCAAGCTTCACTAATTCATCAATAATGTGAGTGAATCTTTGTTGAATCAGATCCTAATTTTCAAATGCTGGAAGAATATCTCCTTAATTTTTTAAAAGTAATCTCAACACCCAACAGGGGGCTTGAACCCATGACCTCGAGATCAAGAGTTGCATGCTCTACCAACTGTGCCAGCCAGGCACACCAATATTTCCCTAATTTTTGTGCTATTCACAAGATAACAGCTATGGACACTTTTAAATTCAACCTGCATTAATATTTTCTCTATAACTTTCATGAGGAGACTATCAACAAAACAATAAATCAAGCCCTGATTTACTGTGTTTGCCAATTTCTGTTGTAAATTTTCCCACCTTGACAATTTCAAGGAACCACAGGGACATCACAGAATCTGGAATTGGGAAGAGGTCCATAGTAGCACATCATTCTATGGTACTCTTAGCACATAAATGCAGAAGACATAACTTCAGGAGCAAAGATAATAGTAAAATGGTAGTAAATTAATTAGGAAGTTATGAGTTTTGAGTATAATCTTTGTTTTTTTTAATTGAGGTATTTACATATAATATTAGTTTCAGGTATACAGCATAATGATTCAATATTTGTATGTATCATGAAATGATTGCCACACTATGTCTAGCTAACATCCTTCACTATATTTACAGAAAAAATTGTTTGTAATGAGAGCTTTTAAGATTTACTTTGAGCAACTTTCAAATATGCAATGTAGCATTAACTATAATCACCATGCTGTATGTTATGTCTCTATTACTTATTTTATAACTGGAAATTTGTACCTTTTGACTCCCTCAGCCACCCCACAACCCTCCACCTCTGCAATCAGTAATTTGTTCTCTGTATCTCTAATCTTGTTTTTTTTTGCATTTGTTTTGTTTTTAGATTTCTCATTTAAGTGACGTTACATAGTATTTTTCTTTGACTTACTTCACTTAGCATAAGCCCTCAAGGTCCAACCATGTTGTAGCAAATGGCAAGATTTCATTCCTTCTTATATATATATATATATATATTTCATTCATATATATATATATTCATTCATAAAGATTTCATTCTTTCTTATATATATAAATATATATTTATATATACAATATAAAATTGTATATGAGTTTCTTGATCCATTCACCCATCAGTGGATGCTTAGGCTGTTTCCATGTCTTGGCTGCTGTAAATAATGCCACAATGAACATGGGGATGCACATATCTTTTTGCAGTAGTGTTTTCATTTTCTTTGGGTAAATGCCCATAAGTGGAATTGCTGAGTTATATAATAGTTCTATTTTCAGCTTTTTTTGGAACCTCAAACCTAAGGCCCTGAACTCTTTCGGCTCTCAAGGTCCCACATGATTTTTCTTGTGTTCACTGGCCACACCTTCTCACTTTCGCTGACAAGTGTTGTAGCATCCCAGGTCTTGGTCCTAGGCCATCTTCCCTAACTATGTATAGTCTCTCCCTAGGTGACTTTATATACCTTCTATTTGCTGGGGCCTCCCAAAATTCTATCTCCAGATGAGAACATTCTTTCTCATCATCAGATTGGCTACAGCCCGCCATGTCAGCATCTCCACTTGGACACCTCGCAGGCATCTATCTCAAAGTGTTTGGATCCTCACTCACCCTCACTCCTCCAGCTCTTCTTTTCCCAATCTTCCTAATGTCAGTAAGTGGAATCCCCAAATGGCCCCTCAAAATCCTTCTGGAAGACAAAAATCGCATCAGCTGTTTGAATAGAGAATTGTTAACGACGTATAAAGTCGTTAGCTTGAAACGAGGTATAAAGTTGCTAACTGAAAGGGTGGAAAGAGGACTTTAAAGTATGGTGGAAACAGCGACTGCAGAAAGCAGCTATTTAGCCCTTATGGCTGAGATCATAATGATTAGCATTTAGAAACGTAAAGGAAGGGTACGCTGCTGAGCTGAAACTCTGAGCTCTGAGGAGGAGGACTCTGCTTGGTGGGTGCTGCTATCTCTGCCGAGGGCATGATGAAGTTAGTCCTGCAGATGTTGGGAAAACTGCAAGCTGGATTCATCTGCTGCTACCAGAGGGATTAGGTGCTGTCGGGGGGAAGAAGCTTGGCCAGGATGAGGTGCTCAGAAACAGGAAGCAGATGCCAGAAGCAAATCCCTTCTTCCTCCTCAGCCTTGTGGTTCCCTATAACACTGGGACTGGCAGGACCTAACAAGGAGCCAGCTGGCGACATAGAAGGGTAGTTTACAGAGGTCCAGTCCTGGTGTCACAAAGCACAATGCAGAAAGGAGTGTTTGGAGCTGAGGACAGTAAATCCTAATAACTGTCAAAGCCAACTGGCCAGCTGATCAAACCAGAAGCCTACAAGTGATCATTGTTTACTTTTTAAAAAAAATTTTTTTTCTCAGAGGTGCCTGGGTAGCTCAGTCGGTTAAGCGTTGGACTGTTGACTTTGGCTCTGGTTGTGATCTCATGGTTCATGAGATCCAACCCCCCCCCCCATCAGGCTCTGCACTGACAATGTGGAGCCTGTTTGGGATTCTATCTCTCCCTCTCTGCCTACCCCTCCCCTGTTCATGCTCTCTCTCTCTCTCAAATAAATAAATAAACATTAAAAATTTTTTTTCTCATATCTAACCTATCACCACATCCTGAAACTTCTGCCTCCAAAATATATTCTGTCTGTCCACTTCTCTCCATGTGGACACTACCACCTCCTGGATCAAACCGTTGTCAATGGTGGATGACTGCAGTGGTCTTCTACTGGTATTTCCCCTTGCTTCCTGAAATGTATCTTCTCACAGTAATCTAAATGGTCTTTAAAAACATAAACACTCTAGTAGCTTCCCATTGTATATAGAATAAACCCAAATTCCTCACCGTGGTTTGGATTGCCTCTCTCACTCAGTCTTCTATAACTTTAGCCATTGCCTCTCTCATTCAGTTTTCTATGGGTTTGTTCTTTGAGCATGGCATGCTGGCACCAGCCTCAGGGCTTTATCTTGCTCTTCCCTCTGCCTGAACCCTTCTTCTCCCTGCACAGAACTTGTTCCTTATCATTCACACCTCAGCTCCGATGTCACCTGCTTAGACATTTATCACCCACTTTCCAGACTACCCATCCTAAAATGCCTCTTTAGAGGCGATTATAATAATTTTGTTCATTTCTTTGTTCCTGTGGGCCATTTTCCCCACTAGAATGTAAGCCTGAGAGGACAGGAACATGGCTTTATTTATCACTCACACCTAGGATAAATGTCTGGTGAGTAGAAGGAATTTAATAAATGATAAATTATGAATCTCTTTAGTTCTCAGAAGAGTTTTCCCCTATTCTAAAAATGATGAAAAAGAATATAGAAAGGGTAAAATCTAGTGGTGCAAAAAAAAAAAAAAATGAATCATGTAGCATAACTATAACCTAAACTCTTTCTTAATTTTAATGCTACATTTTAGCCTTTAATTTGTACATGTAACACCTAGATTGCATGCATCTCCAAAAAAACTATAATTTAAATACGTTTTCCTCTCCATTACCTAAGGAAAGATGTGCATTACCTTGTCACAGTCACCTGCTCTACTGTGGGAGCTGCCTTTTCATTGCAACTTCCAAAAATCATGGAGGAAATTGACAGCCAGCTTTTTTGAATGAGCAGAGCGGATTATTTTAAGAATATAATTTTTCTAAGCGCTGCCATCCACAAATAGGTTTGGGGGTGGGGAGCACCATAGGTGGCCTATGTCTTCCTTTCCTTAAAGAAAAACCAAGTGTTGGATTCCGATTAGCAAATAGAACACACTTGGTTCATCTGAGTTTCCATGTCAAATATTTCCACTGATCTGAGTTGGCTGCTCAGAGTCTAACTGATCTTTCTCTGTGACAACTCTAGTTCACATGAGGAAGCAAGAAAAATATTCTCAGATCTTATATTACTTAAAAAAAATTGAAGTTATTACTCTGGAGAACTTTCACAGACATAGAATCGGCATTATCTCAAATTTCCCATGAGTATGCCAGCCATAATGAAAGGTTGCTAAGAAATATTTTATTTCCATCAAAGAACTACTTTGGGGAAATGGAGCCATGGGTGTTTCCCACTGCCCCAGGCTCTAAAGTCCTTCTTAACAGGTTCATTTTAGTTTCTTGGGTATTAGCTAGAGTCATACTGGAAAATCTCTACAAGGTGAAATAGTAATATGTTCCTAAATTATGGGATTATTTTCTGTGCTTCAAGCATTTAAAATATCTACAGGAGTTAGCCGTGAGCAAATACTTCAAGATATGGTCTGTACTCATTACATTACATTGCCTCTTGTTAAGTTGATGATCCCTCAGATTGCTAAGATTTCCCACCAAGAGATACCTAATTTACACAACTCCTCACTTTCCAGTAATTTCTGCCATCAGAAATTGGCTTGAGACAAAGAAGTTCCAGTAGCGAACCTGGAATACATTTAATAGGACACATGAGAAAATAAATTCTGTTTATGTTAGGAAGAATATATAACACACTGCAAACATGCTGAACATGTTCTGATTTCCAAATCCTATTGAAAAGTTTCCTGGCCTGATGCCTAGCAGTAGCTAGAAGGTACAAGATGGTAAAACTGTCTTCTCTTCTCGTATAGCTTTGCTTATCTTAAAAATCACTCACTGCTTTGGTCTTAGTGTCAATTTTCCCATCACGACACAAAAAGCCAGTAACTGGTGTTCTCCTTGCACCCCAGTGCCAGGATTTATAACAGAGTAGCCATTTTTTTACCTTGTTCTTATGTCTTTAGCTTCCTAGGAAATACTACACTGCATCATTTCACCTTATCAGATTGGCAAAGAATAAAAGCCTATAGTACCGAGTGTTGACAAGGATGTAGAACAATGAGAACATTCATACAGTGCCGATGGGAATATAAATTGGTCAATCCCCTTGGAAATCAACTTGTCAATATTTAGAATCCTTTGAGATCTGAATAACCCCTAGCATTACTACTTCAATAATACTTCTAGGAATACACTCTAAACATTTGCATAAGAAAACACTTGTAAGAATATTCATTAAGGTCTTATTGTTAATTGTAAAAATTTGAAACAGGACAAATTTCCATCAAAAGTAGAATTGTTGAATTGGGGTATATTGAACACAATAGAGTACTTCTTAGCAATTAAAATGAACTAATTAGAACTGCATGTTTCCTAAAACAAGTACAAGACCTGAATTAGATACAGAAAATATTAAAATTATACAATGTTGGGCTATGGACACATTGACATTTTCTAAACTTTCCTGTTTTTCTAATGTTAGAGGGAACAAACCCACTACCTCTGCAGGTAGTTTATTTTCTTTCAATAAATTGGGTTGAGCATTTTCTAGGGGTCAGGGATTATGCTAAGTGCTTAGGAGTCAAAGAGTACCTGTCCTCAGAGGGCTTAGAATCTAGCGGGGGTTGGTCCTGAAACCACCTCCTTTAGCCCCATGGCAATTAATTTGCACCTCTGTTATCTTCTGCTTCATATTATGGTTTCATATTTCATGACTTCTTTCCTTCTATAGTAGTGCTATCCCATAGAACTTTCCATAATGATCAAAATATTCTATGTCTATGCAATCTAATACTGTAGCCACTAGCCACCATATAGCTATTAAATACATGAAATGAAGCTAGTGTTATTGGATAACTGAATTTTTTTAAGTTTATTTATTTTTGAGAGAAGGAGTGTGCATGGGAGAGGGGCAGAGGGGGGGTGGGACACAGAATTCTGTCACCACAGAGTCTGATGTGGGGCTCGAACTCATGAATTGTAAGATCATGACCTGAGCTGAAGTCGAATGTTTA
This sequence comes from Lynx canadensis, assembly GCF_007474595.2. Classification (NCBI taxonomy): domain Eukaryota; kingdom Metazoa; phylum Chordata; class Mammalia; order Carnivora; family Felidae; genus Lynx; species Lynx canadensis. Next base: position 93,395,405 of record NC_044309.1, on the reverse strand, counting down.
ACGGACTGAGCTACACAGGTGCCCCCAGGTAACTGAATTTTTTTTAATTTTTTTTTTTTTTTTGAGAGAGAGGGAGAGAGAGAGGGTGAGCAGGGGGAGGGGCAGAGAGAGAGAGGGAAAGAGGGAATCCCAAGCAGGATCTGCGCTGTCTGCGTGAAGCCCAACCTAGGGCTCTATCCCACATACCGTGAGATCATAACCTGAGCCTAAACCAAGAGCCAAAGGCTCAACCGATTGAGCCACCCAGGTGCCCCTGGGTAACTGAATTTTTAATTTAACTTTTAAAATTGAAGTATAATTAACATGCAGTGTTATGTTAGTTTCAGGTGTATAATATAATGACTCAATTCTCTTCACTTCTCAGTGCTCATCAGGATAAGTATACTCTTAATCCCCTTTATTTTACCCATCCCCCAAACCCACCTCCTCTTTGGCAATCACCAATTGTCTGTATTTAGAAGTCTGCTTTTTTGTCTGTTTCTTAAATTCCACATATAAGTAAAATCACATATTTGTCTTTCTCTAATTTATTTTTGCTTAGCATTGTATCTTCTAGGTCCATACATGATGTCTCAAATGGCAAGATTTAATTCTTTTTTATGGCTGAGGAATATTTCATTATAGATTCATAATGCATCTTCTTTATTGATTCATCTATTGATGGACACTTGGGTTGCTTCGATATCTTGGCTGTTGCGAATACTGCAATAAGCCTAGGGGTGCATATGTCTTTTTGAATTAATGTTTTCATTTTCTTTGGGTAGGTACCCAGTAGTAGAATTACTGGATCATATATATAGTAATCCAATTTTTAATTTTTTTGAGAAACCTCCATACTATTTCTCATAGTGGCTGTACCAATTTGCATTCCCACTGACAGTGCACAAGGGTCCTTTTTTCTCCATATCCTCGCTAACACTTGTTATTTCTTTTTCATTTTAGCTGTTCTGACACGTATAAGGTGATGTCTCATTGTGTGTTTTTTTGTTTTTTAAGTTTATTTGAGAGAGAGAAAGTGCAAGTGGGAAAGAAGCAGAAAGAGAGGGAGAGAGGGAGAACCCCAGCCAGGCTCTCCACCATCAGTATGGAGCCTGATGCAGGGCTCAAACCCATGAACCGTGAGATCATGACCTGAGATGAAGTCAGATGCTTAACCAATTGAGCCACCCAGGCACCCCTCATTGTGGTTTTGATTTGCATTTCCTTGATGACTAGTGATGCTGAGCATCTTTTCGTGTGTCTGTTGGTCATCTGTATGTCGTCTTTGGAAAAATGTCTATTCAGGTCCTCTGCCCATTTTTAAATGAGATTATTCGGGTTTTTCTTTTCTTTTTTTTCTTTTTGGTGTTGTATAAGTTCTTTATGTATTTTGGATATTAACCCCTTATCAGATATATCATTTGCAAATATCTTCTTCCATTCAGAAGGTTCCCTTTTTGTTTTGTTGATGGTTTCCTTCACTGTGCAAAAGCTTTGTATTTTGATATAGTCCCAATGGTTTTGAATTTTAATTTTCAATTTAACTACATATGGCTAGCAGCTACAAGATTGGACAGCATGGATACAGAGTGTATGCTTTTTGAGGGCAGGGACTATGTCTTTCTGATCTTTTTTTTTTTTTTAATTTTTTTTTCAATGTTTATTTATTTTTGGGACAGAGAGAGACAGAGCATGAATGGGGGAGGGGCAGAGAGAGAGGGAGACACAGAATCGGAAACAGGCTCCAGGCTCCGAGCCATCAGCCCGGAGCCTGACGCGGGGCTCGAACTCACGGACCGCGAGATCGTGACCTAGCTGAAGTCGGACGCTTAACCGACTGCGCCACCCAGGCGCCCCGAGTCTTTCTGATCTTAATAGCCCTGCCTCAAATCCCTCCTTCACCCCTGAAGCACCTAGCTGGATATTGTGTCTCATCAAAGACATTTGATAAGTGTCCGTTGAATTGACTCCTGGAATGGAGTCCTTGCAGTGCCATTAACTAGCAGGTCCTCCAGGGAAATTCACTTAATCTCTGTATATTCGTTAATCTATTTATCAAACACATACTGTGCAGCAGTTCTGTTCTGAGTTGAGGGGATGCAAAAATATTCTTGAGGAATTCATGGGCTTGTCTGGGCAATAGTTCTTTCAGAAATAAAATGACAGAGTTAATCCTGAAGATTTCTAACATCACTTCCAGCCCCAACATTCTACAAATACATTACGCTGATTATTCATTTGTGCCTGTGCACTTTGAGAGTTTGTGCCAATGGACAGTAAATAAGGTGGAGACACTGAAGCTTGTTGAGAGCCCCTTGGTCTCAATCATTCATTCATTTAACAAATATTTACTGAACACCCCCTATGGATATTTTGAATGTGTCTTTTTACCCTAATGGTGAGGGAGGGATTCTCACCCTAGGATCATGGGGAGGGGAGCAAACACACAAAATTCCACACTGGACAGATGAGGTTGAGAGCAGTTTATTAGTCACATAGAGTCACAGCCCCAGGTGGAGGACACCACACACCTGGTGAGCAGAAACAGAAGAGGGTGAGGACCCTCTGGTTCCGGTGGGAGGATGGGATTGACTCATGTAAATAATTCCATGGGCTATCAAAGAACCTGCTGCTTAAGGAGAAGCAGAAACTGTGTCTGGTCCATTTGATAAGGAGGGTCATTTGACTGAGAGATCTTATCCTTGAGAGCAGAATAGGGTGAGGAACTTGCAGTTAGGCCATTTGCAATCCTCCCGATTTTACCAGATGTTAAGGCAGTGTATAATATTGAACCTTATTTTTGGGCCTTTACACCACAGTGGCCCAGGCACTATCGACTAAGCACCCTCATGGGCTAGACAAGAATAAGTGATTCCTGCCCTTATGGGTCTTATGCTTTAAGTTTCAGGGCATGTTGGAACAATTAGTGGACTATAATGCGGTTTATAATAGAGATTCATCTTCCTATCTCTAACTCTGCCATGGGTCCCAGGGCCAACAGAATGGAGGATGGCTTCTTTTGGCCACTAGAGGGCATTTCCTGCTTTCTGCATAGGCCCCTGTTTCCTTAGGGCTTAAGTGCAATTGTTGGGGTTTTTGTTTGTTTATTTGTTTGTTTGTTTGTTTGTTTTAAGTAGGTGCCATCCAATGTGGAGCTTGAACTCCGGATCCTGAGTTCAAGAGTCACGTGCTCTATGGACTGAGCCAGGCTGGCGCGCCCCAGTTGTGGGCTTAGGGTACTGATTAATTCTTAACTTTGGTATGCGTCAGAATCACTTGGGAAAAATTTTAAACCCAGCTCTATCCCCCCAAAATTCTGATTGAGTAGGAATAAGCTCGAACCTCTGTAATTTGAACATATTTCCAAGTGATTTTGATAGGCAGAGCAGAGATGAACAGCCAAGCAATTTAATGAGATAACTTACATTCTGATTTTCAGGGGTCCCCATTTAATTGTTTTTCCTGCTTTACTGAACTATAAGTGACCTATATAACATTGTGTAAGTTTAAGCTGTACATGTGTTGATTTGATACACTTAGGTATTACAAAACATTTACCACCATACAGTTACTTAACACCTCTATCCACTCACGTAATTACCATTTCTTTTTTGTGGTAGCAACATTTAAGATCTACTCTCTTCGCAACTTTCAAGTATATAATACAGTGTCACTAACAATAATCACCGTGCTGCACAGTAGATCCCTAGAACGTATCCATCTTATAATTGGAAGTTCACACACTCTGACCAGTATCTCCCCAAATCCCCCACCCCTCTGGCCTCTGGTAACTAACACTCAACTCACCGTTTCTATGAGTTCAGCTATTTTAGATTCCATGTATAGGTGAAATCATCCAGTATTTATCTTTCTCTGTCTGACTTATTTCACTTAACATAATGCCTTTTTAATGCATATACTTCATAAGCATAATGCACTTAGCATAAGGCTGCCCTGAGCCTGAATGAAAAAGCTGTGTGGACTTTTGCAGCAAAGTAGAAGTGGGAAGGCAGATTGACCCTGTGCTGTGCTTGTCATCTGGACTCCTAAAGCCCCCCATGCTTGCAAACCACATCCTTGGGTTTCTGGCTCTAGACCAGCCTTTCTGGCCAATGGAACCTGTGTGAGTACTGGGTGAGGAGGGGGGGAACCAAAAGAGCCAGAAGGAAATTATGACTTCCCCCTCTCTTTTCCTCATTTTTCTCCTCCATTTCTCTCCCAAGCAGACACATTTTTTTTTTTCAAAACCAAGTTCTTTTAAGCATTCACTTCTGCAAAATGAAGAATTTGGCAGCCTGCAACAGCTAAGTCTGAAGAGCGTCTCAGCCCAGGTAGGGCATCCCTCCATAAACACATACATACAGGCTCTCCTCTTCCTCCCCTGACCGGTTCCCAGCTCATTCAGTTCTGAGAAACAGGAAGTAAGGGGCCATAATAACTGGAAACAACTTGATTTCCCATCATTCTGACACTGAGTCACCAGGTCTTTAGTTGCCTTCTTTCTGTTAAGGTTTCATTGTGATTTTTGTTGTTAGTGTTGCTTTGTTTTGTGAATGAAGTAGGCTCCTCCCAAAATCTTAAATGAGTTCCTGAGTGATATTTTCACAGTTGCTTGTTTGAAAACTCAGTGTAATTATTTGATCATAAATATTCCTTGAAAAAAGTTGAAGACTCCAGGCAAAGAGAGCCACAGAGTTATTTGAGGGTGATAGACTTCTTTTCAAAGCAGTTACGCTAAACTTATGAAAGATGTACTCCCTGGAAGATAAGTGCGAGTTCATCTAGAAAAGAAAATGTTTCACTTTCAGGTAAGCTAAGAATTCATCCTTGTCCTCCAGTGACTGTAAACACACACACAACACAACACAACACTATTCTATTTTACTAATTGTCAGGAATTTTTTAAAGGTTCCCAGGTCTAAATTATAAATGTCCTCTTCCTACCAAATGATTACATAAAGGAAGCCAGTATATCTGGTCCTAGAGAGTGGACATCAGAGCTTCTGACTGAGCATGCTGGGACTTTACCTGGCCTAAGAACTACTCAAGGGCTCATATTCTCTCTCTCTCTCTCTCTCTCTCTCTCTCTCTCTCTCTTTCTTTCCTTTTTAAACCCAGCCTAGACAGCTCATTTCTGTGCCTATGCAAATTAGACATTCCTCAGTGCTTACTCCGGAATTACTCACTTACATCACTCACTCTACCACACAACAGTAGAACAAGAATTCACTGACTAATAACTTGAATGAGGTTGACTGCCCCAATGGCCAAGGCATCCAATAAAATTGGAAGTATTCTCCAGAGGCATAGGTGTGTCAGGGTGTGGGCTATAAATGAATCCTCTCTTGAACTCAACGTGTAATTACAGACTCCATATCAGATATGCCTGTTTCAGATGGTGCAACCAGAAACAATGATAACAATAACATTTATATTAAAATAACAAATCTACAAGGAATCTCACCTCCCTTTTTCATAATTGTCCTCCATTTATAAAATACATTGCTAGGCAAATCAGGCTTCTCAGGAGAGTATGACAAAAGGCTTTTCTCATCTTCTGAAGCCGTGTTACAACTTAAACAGCTAGTAATAAGAGCTACCGTGTTATTGAATGCCTGTGTACTAGGGGACAGGCACCATGTGAGGTGGGTTTACAAGCCATTTCTCATTTAACCTAAGAAGCTTTGAGGAAGGTGCTAGTATTTTGCCTGTTTTATAGATGGGGAAAGCAAGGCTCAGGCTAAGCAACTTGCTCACATCACCCAACAGCAAAGGATGGATGTGACACCCACATACCGCTGTGTAAGTCCATCACTGTACACGAAGGCACCCAGCCAAGGGGATGAACAGAGGCTGAAATTCAGCCTGTGATCTACCGGCCAAGCCACAAACCAGCAGGACAGCACACACCAAGAGGAGGCACCCTTTCCTCAGAGGACCCAAGGCACCAGTTGGGCTAGCCACAGCCCTGAGAATAACCTGGAGTCAAACCCACTGAGCTGATTCCAGATCCTCTATTCCCTACCATAGTATGCTACCTTGCCAAGCATACTTTCCTTTGGCAAAAGGTTCCATAAAGGTCACAAATTATTCTGTGCTTTTCAGTGGCTGGGCTTGGGGGTGGGCATAGTGGGGAAGGATGGGTCTACCTCTGAAAGGAAGTAGACAGATGCCTTCTCACTTTCGGAGTAGCCTGGTGTTCTGCTTTGGCAGGGGAAAGGTAGTGATGGACAGCAGCAACAAAGTACTGTCCTGGAAACTGCCAGTGGCCTGACCCCTTGGAAGTTTCCTTGGCCTGCTTTAAGGAGGTTACCCAACTGTGGGAGTCGAGATGCCTCCGGATGAATGGCTGTAAATGTCCTCATGAGTGACATCACTTCAGTGCAATGAACCAATAGATGGGAATTCTTGGGCCGATTCCACCACAGGCTGGCATTTTGGTCTTTGGTCAGACCCTTAACATCAGTGACTTCTACTTCTCCATCAGAAAATGCAGATAATGATACTAGGTACCCCTAGAGTTCTGGAAAGTAATATAGAAAAGTAAATGGTTAAGGTTGTGGGATAATGAGTGATTTTTAAATTTTTAGTGAATATTATTACAACAGTGTGAAGTACATTTAGCAATACTAAAAAAGAGCAAATGTCATTTAAAAATAAGTATAGAAAATTGACAACACAGGTCATTGGATTCCCTGTTGTCATTATTTCAGGCTGGTAATTTCTTTTACTTGTTATGAGATGTTTTTAAGACTTAACATTTCTGGGGGCACCTGGGTGGCTCAGTCAGTTGAGCATCTGACTCTTGATTTCAGCTCAGGTCATGATCCCAGCGCCGTGGGATCGAGCCCTGAATGGGGCTCTACACTGAGCATGAAGCCTGCTTAAGATTCTCCCCCCCCACCCCCCTCCCCCCCCCACACTGAGTGGCTCTCTCTAAATAAAAAAAAATGATTTAACTTTCTGGAAAGACTTAAAGATTGTTTTTGCTAATATAGACATACTGTATTGGCAGCCAAATAGTTGAGAAATCTTTATGTAAAGATGTTCTGTGTCTACAAGACTTTGAGAGAGCCATTTTATTTTTATTCATTTTTTATTTTTTTTAATGTTTATTTTTGAAAGAGAGAGAGAGAGAGAACAAACCAGGGGAGGGACAGAGAGAGAGAGGGAGGAGACACAGAATCTGAAGCAGGCTCCAGACTCTGAGCTGTCAGCACAGAGTCCAACACAGGGCTCGAACCCATGAGCTGTGAGATCATGACCTGAGCTGAAGTTGGACGCTTAACTGACTGAGACCCCAGGTTCCCTGAGAGAGCCATTTTAATTATTTTTAATGTTTATTTATTTTTGAGACAGAGACAGAGCATGAATGGGGGAGGGTCAGAGAGAGAGGGAAACACAGAATCTGAAACAGGCTCCAGGCTCTGAGCCATCAGCGCAGAGCCTGGCGCGGGGCTTGAACTCACGAACCACGAGATCATGACCTGAGCCGAAGTCGGACGCTTAACCGACTGAGCCACCCAGGTGCACTTTGAGAGAGCCATTTTAAAGAGGAGAACCTGATTAGGTGGTCGGTAATGACACTGTGCAACTCTGAGGAAAGGGAACAATCTGGGGCACCTTTCATTCACACCTTAGAACTTGTACTTAGAACAAACCAGAGGTAAGTCCTTCATAACCACACTTATCCAGTAGATGAGCATGTCCTCTGGCAGCAGCATTCAGGTGAATTTACAATCTCCTTTATTTAATCACCACCTCTCCAGGGGGCTTCTGAATGAACGCTACACACACACACACACACACACACACACACACACGCACCTGCTCGATGGAGAACGCATACTTCTAAGTCCTTCCTGTGTCACAAATAAGAGAAAAGGATTTTTTAGAAATGTAACGTGTGCTCAAAGCCAAAGGAAAAATTACAACAGAAATTTCAGACACTGCAACTAGCTTTTAGTTTGATTTGATTTAAAAATCTTTTCCATGTACGCACTGGGGAGCTTCTGATTTTCTCAAGGTCTTCCAAAGCCACCCTCCTGCTCTTTGCTCTTTAAAAAAACTAAAAACTTGTTGGATCAAGACCGCCAAAGGTGGAAGGAACTTTATGAGTCATTTGTTTCCATTGGATCGTTTTACCAACAAGGAAATACTGGCTCAGAAGGTGAGGTAAATGACTTGCCCAGAGTCACATGATAGGTTAGAAGCAAAATCAGGACCCTTTCTTTTCTTGGGGCAATTATTATGTTTTAAGATCATCCAGCCCATGGCATAGATTTAAATTAACAGGTTACCTCTGCCCCCGATTACAAAAACAATATATGTTTGCTATATGAAATATAACAAATGCTTAAAGAATAATATAAAAATTGCTCATAATCCCACCACCCAGAGAGAAACACCATTAACGTGTTGTGAATATATATTTCTGGTCCTGTAGGCACTACATTTTTTTAATGTTTTATTTATTTTTGAGAGCGTGCAAGCAGGGTAAGGGCAGAGAGAGGGGGACAGAGGATCTGAAGCCTGCTCTGTGCTGACAGCAATGAGCCCAATGTGGGGCTTGAACTCACGAACTGTGAGATCATAACCCAAGATGAAATCGGATGCTCAACCCACTGAGCCACCCAGGTGCCCCCCTATAGGCACTACTTAACATGGACAGGAGTATGGGCAGCACATGTGCAGAGAGGTGAGCGACACTGCATGGCTGAGCTCTGGCCAAGGGTACGATCGCTGTGCTGGAAAATTCTGCTTCCTTCATGGCAATGTGGAGCCCAAGGTAGTCTATGGGAGGTGGTGGTGTTTATATCATGTCCCTTTCCAGTCATGCCCATCCTGGGAGAGGGTGCCTGAAATAAGAGATCACCCAGTCTGGGATTAGAGCTGTCCTTTTCTGTCCACTCCACTCCACCTAATCCTTTGCAGCATTAAAAGGACTCTTTTCTACAGGCTAAAATGCATGCATCAATGAGGGGTTAGTTAGCTTTGATTCCTCTAGCTATCCCTGAGACTTTCTGCGGAATTTACTTGCCAGTAAATTGTGAACGTTTTCCTGTATCAGTAAACATTCTTCTATAGCTTGATTTTTACTCTCTCCATAAGAGCCCATAAAATACATACATCCTAATTTACTTAAAACCCATTTGGGGACATATAAATTGTTGCCAAGTTTTTTATGATGAAAACAATACCACAATGAACATCCTTGAGTACTATTTAAGTATGTGCATATCTACTCATTCTTCAGGATCCATTCTTACAGAACTGCTAGGTGAGAGAGTATAACTACTTTAAAGGAATTTGATACTCCTTGCCTAAATTAACTCCAGAAAGTTCATGTTCAGTTCTCCCTATCAGAGTTGGCCCTGTTTCAGGTTTGCCAAAATTTAGAACTCTCCTCCGTGCTTTGACCTAGGCCTCACCTAGAGTACTCACGATGAGACAGAAGTCTCAGATAATGGGAGATGGAAGTTTCAGAGCCCAGGCGAGGGAGGTTTTTCTGTCCCTCTATTTCCTACTTAAGATGGAACTAAACAACATTCAGACATTCCTTGCGCTCTCTGCCAAGGGGATATTGCTTTGGACACCTGAGCAGTCCGGGACTTGTGAGCTGATTTAGTTTCCTTGGACAAAGAGAAAGACAAATCGAATTTTGCTCACAGAGCAGAGCCGTGCCTGGGAGGGGGTGGGGGTGGGGGTGGTGATTTGCTGAGCCCTTTCAAAATGACCTGGCGTGGATCAGAAGTGGAAGACCCCAGGGTTGTCCCCGCATACCCCTTTCCTCTTCTAAGGTAGGTGCAATACCGATGGTCTTTCCTCGTTTGAGACATTATCCTCTAATAAAAAACACTACATAACAAAAAAGCAAACTTTCTGGACAGGGAAAGATGACTTATAGCCATTTTGCAAGCATCACGTGTTTTTTTCTTTTTTTTTTGCCTTCTCCTTTTGTTCCAAATATTGAAATATTTTATCTACCTTCAGGGAAAAGGATTCAGAGATCCTAGTGGACAGTGCTTGCGTCTCTCTTCTGAAAACAAGGGAATAATAATGGCTAACCCTTATTATAGTGCCTACTAAGGGCTAGCAGCGTAGCAAATGCTTTCTGCCTGTTTATTTACTTTATCTTCATAACAGCTTGCTGTTGTAGATAATATCATCGTCATCATCTCCATTACACGGGTGAAGAAACTGCGGTACAGGGAAGTTAAGTAATTTTCTGAGTAGAACACGGCAGAGCTGAAAGCACAGATCTGCTTTAGAGACCACGTCCTGAACCATCACATTATAGCTTCCTGCCTCCTCCCGTCGCCCTGGCTGAAAGCTCTGGTAATAGGTTCTTTATTTTTCATTAGCATCAAAGAAGGCTTAGTGGAAAGGGTCATCCTCAATTATTACGGTGGCTCTCCCGGGTTGCCTTCATATCTCTGCCCAGATCTTTCCTTCTTACTCCCTATTCCCTTATTTATCCAGTTTCACTCTTGAAGACTCGTTCATCTTATGCCCTTGTCTGGATGTGGTTTTAGTTTCTCTCGCCCTGTGAACTCAGGCAGCTCAGAATGGCTCTCCCCACCTCTCAGCCCAGTTTTCAGGCTGACCGCGGTTAGTCTACATTTTAAATGCAGTTATATTTAATTATGACTGTGACAGCGGTAGGTGTGACATTCAGGAGAAAATAAATAGAATTGACTTCACAAACACATCTATACCCATAAAAGGTATTTCCATTACTCAAGAAGACACACACACACACACACACATACACACACGACTTTAGCTCAGCAAGCTGATGGGAAGCCGGGGGACAGAATTAGTATGTCGTGTCACTGGCATGCTTGTATCAAGGTTCTTGATGAGCACTTCTCAGCTGGTTGCGTGCCCTTCCTCCAAGGCACAGAGAATGTGTTCTCTTTTGCAAGAGGGACTGAGATTTGAGAAGTTGAGTGATCGGGTTGAGGCCTGCAGTGGGGGAGGGCAGGCCGTGCACTGTCCTTCCCAGCGGCAGGCCTCCCTGCCCCCCCGGCCTGTGCTGCCTGCTTCCTTCACTCGTGATGTCACAGGACATCAGGAACCAGACACCCTACCCCTGAAGATTATCCTTTTCCTATGGAAAGGAAACCTTTCTTCCTGCTAATAACCATGCCAGGATATGGGGCATAAATTTCTCCAGAAATATCAATCAGCTTGAAAAGAAAAAATCACCCACCTCGCCTATAGTTATAGAGGTATCTGAGAGAGGGGTATCAGGTACCAAACAAGTAGGAAGAGGAGTCTCCACTGCATCCTATGTGGTAACTCTTTGTAATCCCCCAAATATGCTGGTGGTTTCACACAAGGTACCCGCTCCGTCTGGGACACCCCTCAGTTTGCACTTCTGTTTTCTTATAAAACATTCTGTGTCTGTATCTCTCTCTCTCTGTAGATGTCATAAGACAAATAGTGATCTGTGAATTGTCATAAGATATAGCTTATATAAAATATATAAGCACATTGTGTAGATCACATATATTGTACATACACATGTGTATATGCACAAATGTAATGTCATTTTTACTGTGTTTTTCCCTTTTTTGCTTTCTTTTTTCCTAATGCTTACTTCTTCCTGAGACAGAAAGACAGAGCGTGAGTGGGGGAAGGGCAGAAAGAGAGGGAGACACAGAATCCGAAGCAGGCTCCAGGCTCTGAGCTGTCAGCACAGAGCCCGATGCGAGGCTTGACCTCACAGACCACAAGATCATGACCTGGGCCGAAGTCGGTCACTCAACCGACTGAGCCACCCAGGCACCCCTTTCCCTTTTTTTCTTGACTTACCCTATCCCCCCCTTTTCCCGTCTTTCACATGAGCCACCCTATAAAAGAAACTATGCTGTTTCATGTCAGCATTGTTTTGTAGTTTTATCAATGCTCATATAACCCCATTTAAATAAATACGTATACATGTTTATGCACATGCATTTTATACAGGTTCATGTCATTTTTTTGAAGATGGGATAGTATTGCATGTATTTTTCTGTATCGTGCTTACCTCACCCAGCATTTTCTGGTAGAAATCCCTTCAAGTCAACTTGTACAGCTGCAATTCAGTCTTTTTAGTAGCTTTCTAATGTTCTATGGTGTGAGCAGTGCCATAATTTACTTGACTGTTCCCTTGTGGATGGACATTCACATTGTTTCCAGATTTATTTTATTTTATTTTATTTTTTTGCTACTGGGTTTTTTTTGTTTTGGTTTGTTTTGGTTTTTGTTTTTTTTGTTTTGTTTGCTACTGAGAACAATACTATAATATTGTATTATCCTATGCACTTTTCATTTCTTATGGCTAGATTTCAGGGAGTAAAGATTATGGATCAAAGCATACAGGCATTTTTAGTGGATGTTACCTGATGACTCTCTAAAGTTTCTCCTAGTCATTTTAAAATGAATCTTTGTATAAATACTGCTGACATTATTTTTTATATGATTTGCATTAAAATAGTCTAGTTATAGAAGTTACCTATTCTGGGGTGCCTGGATGGCTCAGTCATTAAGCATCCAATTTTGGCTCAGGTCATGATCTCACGGTTTGTGAGTTCGAGTCGCACTTCGGGTGAGCTTGAGCCCTGCTTCAGGTGAGCCCCACTTCTCTCTCTCTCTCTCTCTGTCTCTCACTCACTTGTGCCCTCTCTTTCTCAAAAAAATAAATAACAAAAGAAGTTACCTATTCTGTTTACTTCTCTTATGATATGAGTTTTATATAAATGCATGTTTACATTTTCTGTTAAGATTCTTGATTTTCCTTTTTACCTCCCTCTCTCACCTTCTCTTTCCGACTAACCTTTACCCAGCTTCCCAGAATTAGCTCAGACTCAGAAGTCACCTACTGTATGTCAACCAACCTTCCTTCCACTTACCCCAGGCACATAGAATTCTCTCTCCCCTGCACCAACTTACTTGGTGCCTTGTATTGTACTTGGCTAACTTTGTCAGCCCCATTGGACTGCAAGCTTCTAGAAGGCAGACTCCGTGTCCTATTCACTGATATTAAATCCAGCACCGAACATGGTGCTTTAATACGCGGCTACTCAATATTTAGTGGGAAAAAAAATCATACTTACATGTTTTTACATAAATGTTTATTTCACCTCTAGTTTAAATGACTTAATTCATGCTTCTAAAAAACTAGCTGAAAAACAAAAGATTGGGTTAACTCTGTATTCCCAAGTGAAGAAACAATGCATATTTGTGATGCTTAATAGATATTGTAGAAAAAGAGTGCTTATTCATTTCACCACAGACTCTGAACACATACAGGGAATAAGAAACAATGTGCATTTTTAGAGACATCAAGCCCTTATTCAAAATGAAATGCCTGCTGGTGCATACTTCTGAGAATATAAAATGAGATATTGATACAGTTCTCACACGGCCCCCACGGTTGAGCGTATCCTGCTGCTTTACAGGATTTTCATTTGCTCTTTTCCTGTCAGCATCCTACTGGGTACACCTTCCTGCAAAATGTGTGTATGAAGCAGACTCAGGCATGTTATTAGGTCGTCGTATGTGCTTATTTTCATCTTTTGTCTACTTCAATGATTACTGATGAGTTTAAGAATATAACTATGAACGAAAGGCTTGGCTTTGCATACTTCTTTATCAAAAGTTTCTTGGGGCGCCTGGGTGGCTCCATTGGTTAAGCATCCAACCTCTTGATTTCGGCTCCGGTCATGACCTCACAGTTCCATGAGTTTGAGCCCTGGATCAGGCTCTATGCTCACAGTGCTGAACCTGTTTGGGATTCTCTCTCTCTCCCTCTCTTTCTGCCTCTCCTTCCTCCTCAAAATAAATAAGTAAACTTAGTAAAAAATGAAAGACATTTAAAAAAAAACAAACGCTTCTTTTTTTTTTTTTTTTGGTCTTAAGAGAACCAGTTGACTTAAAAACTATTAGAATGAAAACATTAAGAGATGATTATCTTGAAAGCACATGTTTGTTTATGCTTCTGTAGTATTTACTGCTTGGAAAACAACAGTAAATTCAAATTTATCTTAGAGTTAAATTTGTCTTAAAGCAGCATGTAGTTCCTGGCAGATAAGAAGTGCTCAATAAATAGTTATTGGATCAAGGAGTGAATTGTGGTAACTGACAACCTCATTTATAACTTTGTTATTTTTAGAGTTTTAAAATACTCACACCCAACATTCTCTAGCTGATGGTTTAAAAAAAGTTAATTCCAAAAATGTGCATTTGGCAGAAAGTAATATTGCTCAAGGACCTCAACAGGAAACCTATGTTTGGCGTCTTTTCCCCTTGGCAATTTAGAGCCAAAAGTCGCTTCTAGTGACAAGCTTATGGCAGTGTTTTTGGAGCATTGGCTCGTGTAAATTTTTTGTGGTTTTGGTGCCAAATCTAAACAGACTAAAAAACTAAAGCTAAATCTAAAAACAGATTTGTCTCCAAAATTTGAGTTAGGAATATGGACCTTAGTCTATATGTTACTGGGCAAATGATAAGCATATTAAAGAAGGTCTGAAGTTTAATGTGGGCAGTGGTTCTAAAAGCACAAAATTATTTAAATACTGTGGCGCCATTCAAGGCATTTGGAAGAGCTATCAGAGAGTAGAATTCACTTTTAGAACCAGTTCAACAATGTATCAATTCTTTAGCAATAAATTAAAATATAAAATATTGCTCAATCTTCCCTTCAGCTAACATTCCAGTCTCCCAATATTGAGAACCTGGGCAGGAGAGGAAGCAGACTGCTTCTAATTACCCTGTGTCAGCCAAGGATTGCTTAAACTTTCAAGGTAGGAAATGGAGCAAGGGAGAATATTAAAAATGATAATTTTCACTAACCTTTCACAGGTCTTTAGCGTGACGAATAAATGAACACAAACAGCTCTAGTTTTCTTCTTTTGCCCCTTAGCATCATTTTCCAAATACTTAACCTTGATGGAAAATTATTTCTTTTTTGACAACCCCCATCAGGATTCTGTGAATCCTCCTTGGGTTCTGGAGGAAGAAACAAGTCCTACCGGTCTATCCCACCAGAAAGTGGCTGAATCACAAACATGAACTTGGGGATGGAGAGAAGACAGTCTGGCTCTCAGAGGCATCTAACTCAGTGACATTTGATACAATTTATTTACAGGTACTTGGGAGTGCAAAGATGAATCAAAGGCAAAAACAGCCTTCTAGAATTCTTCTCCTGGACCACTGGCTAATCTCTATCAGAATAAGACTGCTAGGTTAGCTTACCATTCAAAGTCTTGTAGTTTTCAGAACAGTGAATTCAGATCATACCAATTTCTTTCTTTTTGAAGCTGGGGAAATCTAAGGCTATCTCAATGAGCCTTCCCCAAGACTTTATATGTCTGAGGAAATTGTGCCTCCCTCAGGTTCTCCGTGAGGCTTCTTACCAAACTTAGCTGGAAGAACAGGTAAAAACAAGGTAACAGTGAACTGGAACAGCGAGTTTTCTGGTATGTGACCACTGTGCCTGAAGCTGGGACAGCCTAAACTCCAAAACCTTTTAACCTATATTTAGTGCTGAGAAGTCCTAAATGTAGTATGACCAACCTCTAGAGACCTAGCTTCATAGTCACAGGGCTCCCATGGATAGTCACTACATATTTATTGAGCACTTACTTAGTGCCAGACATCGTGCCAGGCTCTAGAATACAACCATGAACAAAACATACACAATTTTGCCCTCAGAGCTCTCACAGTCTGAGGAGGGAAACAAGTACTTATAACAGCAATTGTGTAAAAGGATTATGTGGCCAAGGGGCCACATAAGTGGAAAGAACATACACCGTTGAGGGTGGTTGACCCCATCCCCTTTCCCTGTTTCTTTGTAACTGAGGGTTATTAGTAACCCAGCCTAGGAGAACACAGGAAACTGGCAAGTAGGAAATGATGGCTAATTATCTCCAATATCTGCCACATCCATTTTGCTCCTTAAACACTGCCTTTGCTGCTACTTTGGGAAAGTAGATGGAATCAAATGTTAACTCAAACCAATGATAAGCACTCCATGGGGACAGGCATTTTCCAATGACTTTCTGAGGATTTGGACAGCCAATAAGCCAGGCACTGAGGAAATGTGATATTGCATTAATGTCAGACTTACTAAGGCCTCAGTCCTCACATGTACAGTCACATAAACCATGCATTTTGAACTCTGGATGCTTTTTTTTTCTAATTTATTTTATTTTTTTAATATTTATTTATTTTTTTAAATTTATATCCAAGTTAGCATGTAGTGCAATAATGATTTCAGGAATATTTATTTTGTGTGTATATATACACACAATGATGTACATATACATATACACACGCACATACATATATATGTGTATATATATATATGTATATATATTTTTTTTTTAATTTACATCCAAGTTAGCATATAGTGCAATAATGATTTCAGGAGTAGAATCCAGTAATTCATCCCCTACATATAACACCCAGTGCTCATCCTAACAAGTGTCTTCCTTAATGCCCCTTGCCCATTTAGCCCATCCCCCCACCCACAGCTCCCCAGCAACCCTCAGTTCTGTATATTTAAGAGTTTCTTATGTTTTGTCCCCCTCCATATTTTTATGTTATTTTTGCTTCCCTTCCCTTATGTTCACCTGTCTCATATCTTAAATTCCACATGAGTGAAGTCATTTGCTATTTGTCTTTCTCTGACTAATTTTGCTTACCATAATACACTCTAGTTCATCCACATTGTTGCATATGGCAAGATTTCATTCTTTTGAACTCTGGTTGCTTCTGATTACAAGCCAAAAAGAGCCTCCCAGGAAAACAAACGGTCCATATATAAGACTTTCTACTTTGGTCATTGTGACCAAAGATTAATTTTTGCTTACTCTTCTATTTTCTTCCGCATAGCACAGTCTTAGTTCAGGTTCCTCAGAAGCAGATTCTGTGATGAGGATTCATGTGCAGGTGACATAGTAAGAAAATGCTCCCACGAGAAGGCTAGATACGGAGGTAAGAAACACGATAGGGAGGAGAAGAATCCAAGCAAAGGCACAATTTCAGGTAAAGCCCCAGATTCTATCTGGTCCTTCAGAAGGGCAGCTCAGGAATGTGAATTGTGCCTCAGAGTTTGTCCCAGCTGGTGTCCAAGGAGTTGGCCTTTCATAAACCTGTATCAGTCACTCATTGGCCACCCATAGAGATGTAAACTCCTAGGCACTTAGACAGTTTTTTGTGTGTGGGTAAACAGTCCTAGTATCCAAGGGCAGGTATCCTAGTATCCACCATCAATTCACAAAGGAAGGCAGAAAGAGAACAGGAACAAGGGATCTACAAAACAGCCAGAAAACAATAAGATGTCGTTAATAAGTTCTTACCTATCAATAATTGTCCTAAATGTAAGTCAACTAAATTCTCCCACCAAAGGACATAGAATGGATAAATGGATAGAAAATAAGACCCAACTATATGCTACCTACAAGAGACTCACTTCAACTTTGCAGACACAAATAGGCTCAAAGTAAAGGGATGGAAAAAGATATTCCATGCAAGCAGAAACCAAAAGAGAACAGGAGTGGCTATACTTACATCAGACAAAATGGATGTTAATTCAAAATCTAACAAAAGACGGGGTCATTAAATAATGGTAAATCAATTCATCAAGAGGATACAACAATCATTAATCTATATGAACCCCAAAGTAGGACACCTATATTAAGTAAATACTAACAGATCTGAAGGGAGAAATAACAATACAATAGTAGTGGGACTTTAATAATCCACTTTCAACAGTAGATAAGTCAAACAGAAAATCACTAAAAAAAGTTGGACTTGATGATACTTTAGACCAAATGGACTGAACAGTTCCATCCAACTACAGTAGAATACAAATTTTTCTCCAGTGCACACAAAACATTCTTCAGAATTAGTCATACAACTGGCCACAAAATAAGTCTTAGCAAATTTAAGAGGACTGAAATCATTCCCAGTATCTTTTTTGACCACAATGGTTTGAAATGAGAAACAAATAACAGGAAGAAAACTAGAAAATTCACAGCTACATGGAAATTAACACACTCCTGCATGGGTCAAAGAAGAAATCAAAAGAGAAAAAAAAAACATACCTTCAAACAAATGAAAATGAAAACATACCCAAATTTATGTGATGTGGCAAAAGCAGTTTTAAGAGGGAAGTTTATAGCAATAAATGGTTACTTAAAAAAAAAAAAAAAGTAAACAACCTAACAATTATACCTCAAGGAACTAGAAAAAAAAAAAAAAAAAAAAAAAAGAAGCCCAAATGTTAGCAGAAGGAAGTAATAAAGAGCAGAAATATAACAGAAAAACAATGGAAAAGACAAATGAAACTAAGAACTGGGTTTTTGAAAAGATGAACAAAATTGACAAGCCTTTAGCTAGATTAAAAGAAGTCTGAGCCTTATTTGAGAAGACTCAAAATCAGGAATGAGAGAGGAGACATTACAATGATACTACATAAATACAAATGATCATAGGAGACTGCTACGAATAACTATATACCAGCAAGTTGGATAACCTAGAAGAAATGAATAAATTCTGAGAAGCATACAACCTACCAAGACCGAACCATGAAGAAATAGAAAATCTGAACAGACCAATTACTGGTAAGGAAATTGAAGCAGTAATCCAAAACCTCCCAACAAAGAAAAGCTCAGGACCGGATGATTTTCCTGGTAAATTCTACAAAGCATTCAAGGAAGAACTTTGCCAGTCTTTCTCAAGCTCTCCCAAAAAATTGAAGAGGAAGAAACCCTCTCAAACTTATTTGAGGCATTACCCTGATACCAAAGCCAGATAAGAACATTACTTATCAGGCAGCATTACCCTGATACCAAAGCCAGATAAGAACACCACAAGAAAATACAGACCAATATCTCTGATAAATATAAATGTAGAAATTCTCAAATATATTAGCAAGCCAAATTCAGCAGCATATGAAAAGGATCATGCACCATGATCAAGTGGGTTTTATCCCTGTGATGCAGGAATAGTAGAACATATGCAAATCAATAAATGTAATTCACTACATTAATAGAATAACAGATAAAAATATTATCCCAATAGATGCAGAAAATTATATGACAAAATGTGACATACTTTCATGATAAAAACTCTCAACCAATTGGGTAGAGAAGGAAACTACCTTAATAAAGGACTTTATGACAAGCCAACAGCTAAGATCATACTCAACAGTGAAAGGTTTGAAAACTTTCCTTAAAGATCAGGAACAAGACAAGGGTGCCTACTATTACCACTCCTATTCAATATAGTACTGGAAGTCCTAGCCAAAGCAAATAGCCAAGAAAAAGAAATAAAAGACATACAAATTAGGAAGAAGTAAAATTGTCTCTGTTTGCAGAGGATATGATTTTACATATAGACAATCCTAAACACTACACAAAAAAACTATTAGAACTAATTGTAATTTAAAAATTCAGTAAAGTTCCAGGATACAAAATCAATATACAGAAATCAGTCATGTTTCTATACACTAGCAATGAAATATCTGAAAAAGAAATACACTGAAAACTGTAAGGCATTGATGAAGGACATTAATAAGTGAAGTAGAGAAGACACAAATGGAAAGAACTACAAGTTTATGGTTTGAAAAATTATTAAAATGTCCATAATACCCAAAGCCATCCATGGGTTCAATGCAATCCTTATCAAAATTCCAATGGCATTTGTCACAGAAATGGAGAAAACGATCCTAAAATTTGTATTGAACTGCAGAATACCTTAAATAGCCAAAGCAATCTTAGGAAAGAAGAACAAAGCTGGAGGCACCACACCTCCTGATTTCAAACTATACTACAAAGCTATAATAATTAAAACAGGAAGGTACTGGCATAAGAGTAGACACAAAGGAACAGAATGAAGAGCCCAGAAATAAACTCTCCCCTATGTAATCAACTAATATTTAACAAGGGAACCAAGAATACTCCTCACTCACAAGGAAGGGATAATCTTTCCAACAAGTGGTATTGGGAAAACTGGATGACCACATCCAGAAAAATTAAATTGGACCTCTTACACCACTCAGAAAAAATTTTTTTAATTTTATTTTTTATTTTTTAAAATTTACATCCAAATTAGTTAGCATATAGTGAAACAATGATTTGCCCATCTCCCCTCCCACAACCCCTCCAGCAACCCTCAGTTTGTTCTCCATATTTATGCCACTCAGAAAATTTTAAGTAGATTAAAGACTTAAACATAAGACCTTATGTCTAAGAAGTTCCTTAGAACTCCTGAAAGGAAACATGGAGGGAAAATCTCCTTGACATTGTTCTTGGCAACATTTTTTTGGATACGACCCCAAAATCACAAGCAACCAATACAAATGTAGGGGAGACTACCTAAAACTAAAAGGCTTTTGAACAACTAAAGAAACAATCAATAAAATGAAAGGGCAACATACAGAATGAGAGACGATATTTGCAAACTATATCTGATAAGTTAATATCCAAAATACATAAAGAATTCATGTAACTCAATAGTAAAAAAGCAAACTTGACTAAAAAATGGGCAGAGGAACCCAAAGGATATTTTTCTGAAGAAGACACATAAGTGGCTAAATGGTACATAAAAGATGCTCAACATCTCTAATCATCAGGAAAATGCAAATTAAAATCACTATGAGAGGGGCACCTGGGTGGTTCAGTCGGTTAAGCATCCGACTTTTGGTTTCAGCTCAGATCAGGATTTCAGGGTTCATGGGACCAATTCCCACGTCAGGCTCTGAGCTATTAGTGCAGAGTCTCTCTCTCTCTCTCTCTCTCTCTCTCTCTCTCTCTCTCTCTCTCTCTCTCTCAAAATAAATAAACTAAAAAAAAACAAAAACAAAAAACAACTATGAGATATCACCTCATACCTGTTAGAATAGCTTTTATCAAAAAGATGAGATAACAAGTGTTGACAAGGATGTGGAGAAAAGGAAACTCTCATGTACTGTTGAAATATAAGTTGGTATGACCACCATGGAAAACAGTATGGAGGTTCCTCAAAAAAATTGAAAATAGAACTACCATATGATCAAACAATCCCACTTCTGGCTATATATCCAAAGGAAATGAAAACAAGATCTCAAAGAGATACCTGGACTCTCATGGTCATTGCAACATTACTCATAATAGCCCAGATATGGAAACAACCTAAGTGTTTGTCACGAGATGAATGGATAAGGATATGGAATGTGTGTGTATACATATAAAGAAATATTATTCAGCCATGAGAAAGTAGGAAATCCTGCCACTTGTGACAACATGGATGGATCTTGAGGGCATTATGCTAAGTGAACTAAGTTCAATATTAGTAAGACAAATACTCTATATTGTCACTTATGTGTAAAATCTAAAAAAATGAACTAGGAAGAGTAGAATGGGGATTGTCAAGGGCTGGGTGGTGGGGGAAATGGAAAGGTAACAATCAAAGGTGCAAACTTCCAGTTATGAGTAAGTTCTGAGGGTTTAATGTGCAGCACGGTATCTATAGTTAACAATACTGGATTATATAATTAAAAATTGCTAAGAGAGTAGGTATTAAATGTTCTCACCACAAAAAAGAAATAATTATGGGAGGTGGTGGAGATATTAACTAACCCTACTATGGTAATCATGTCACAATACATAGGTGTATCAAATTATCATGTTGTACCATCTTAAACTTACACAATATGTTAATTGTATCTCAAAGCTGGAAAAAAAAATCCAGAAAAGACTTTTACAGCCATATTTTTGGTTCTTGAATATCCAGTTGGGATGTATAATTTTTTTTTAAAGTTTATTTATTTTTGACAGAGACAGAGTGCAAGCATGAGCTGGGCAGGGGCAGAGAGACAGGGAGACACAGAATCGGAAGCAGGCTCCAGGTTCTGGGATGTCAGCACAGAGCCCGACCCAGGGCTCAAACTCACTAACTGTGAGATCATGACCTGGGCCGAAGTCGGACGCTTCACTGACTGAGCCACCAAGGTGCCCCAATGGGATGTATAGTTTTTAAGATACTGGCTCATCATTGAAAGTTTTTGAGAAGGGCAATGATATAGGCGTAGCCACTGAATCCTAGGACATAACAAGAGTGCCTGACATATGCAAGGCCCTCTACAAATGTTTGTTGTAAAGAATTGGACATCTTATATTCCATGTATATTCTTATACATGTAATTTACTTACATGTAAAAAAAGGAAGATAGTTCACTAGGAATGGTCTCAAATTAGAATTTTGTAAATTATTATTCTGGGAGGATTTGAAGTATCTTTTCAATAAGAAAGATTCATAACTGTTCTGAATCTAAATATGTCAAATTCCATATGAATCGATAGATACCAGAGTAAATGCAAAGAGCTAAAACTAAAGGAAATATTTTAATAATTCAAAAGAACTCAACCATCAAACAAGAAAATATAAAATTGGAGTCTAAGGGTGACTAATGACAATTGGAACAAAATTCTAGCCCTCCTATCAAAAACTTTACACAGCAAGTCAAAGATGAAGGCTAATAAAGACTTCTACAGCAGAAAATGTCCAGGAATGTTGTAGAAAAGAAATAGAATCACACTTGAGGCCTGAATGCACCAGAGCAAAAGATTTTTGGAGTTGTGTGACTAGGAAAATTGAAAGCACCTACTGTTACAATTTTGACTGCAGGATCTTATAAAAAGAAAAGAGGAGAAAATAAAAAACAATCTCAAAAAAATTCTAGGGTAATAATGACTTATACAAAGTTGATGTTTGGGGCACATGAGTGGCTCGGTCAGCCAAGCATCTGACTTTGGCTCAGGTCATGATCTCAAAGTTCGTGGGTTTGAGCCCCCTGTCGGGTTCTGTGCTGACAGCTCAGAGCCTGGAGCCTGCTTCAGATTCTGTGTCTCCCTCTCTCTCTGCCCCTCCCCCACTCATGCTCTGTCTCTCTCTCTCTCTCTCTCAAAAAAAAAAAAAAAAAGAAACATTAAAAAAAATACACCAAAGTTGATGTTTAATAAGTATTTGGTAAATCTACATATTCAATGCAATACCTATCAAAATAACACCAGCATTCTTCACAGAGCTAGAACAAATAATCCTAAAATTTGTATGGAACAGAAAAGACCCCAAAAAGCCAAAGCAATCTTGAAAAAGAAAACCAAAGCAGGAGGCATCACAATCCCAGACTTCAAGCTTTATTACAAAGCTGTAATCATCAAGACAGTATGGTAGTGGTACAAAAACAGACACTCAGATCAATGGAACAGAATAGAGAACCCAGAAATGGACCCACAAACGTATGGCCAACTAATCTTTGACAAAGCAGGAAAGAATATCCAATGGAATAAAGACAGTCTTTTCAGTAAGTGGTGCTGGGAAAACTGGACAGTGACATGCAGAAGAATGAACCTGGACCACTTTCTTACACCATACACAAAAATAAACTCAAAATGGATGAAAGACCTCAATGTAAGACAGGAAGCCATCAAAGTCCTCGAGGAGAAAGCAGGCAAAAACTTTGATCTTGGCCGCAGCAACTTCTTACTCAACACGTCTCTGGAGGCAAGGGAAACAAAAGCAAAAATGAACTACTGGGACCTTATCAAAATAAAAAACTTCTGCACAGCGAATGAAACAATCAGCAAAACTAAAAGGCAACTAATGGAATGGGAGAAGATATTTGCAAACGACATATCAGATAAAGGCTTAGTATCCAAAATCTATAAAGAACTTATCAAACTCAACACCCAGAAAAAAAAATAATCCAGTGAAGAAATGGGCAAAAGACATGCATAGACACTTCTCCAAGGAAGACATCCACATGGCCAACCGACACATGAAAACATGCTCAACATGACTCATCATCAGGGAGATACAAATCAAAACCACAATGAGATACCACCTTACACCTGTCAAAATGGCTAACATTAACAACTCAAGCAACAACAGGTGTTGGCAAGGATGTGGAGAAAGAGGATCTCTTTTGCATTGTTAGTGGGAATGCAAGCTGGTGCAGCCACTCTGGAAAACAGTATGGAGGTTCCTCAAAAAACTAAAAATAGAACTACCCTACAACCCAGCAATTGCACGACTAGGCATTTATCCATGGGATACAGGTATGCTGTTTTGAAGGGACACATGCACCCCCATATTTATAGCAGCACTATCAACAAATAGCCAAAGTATGGAAAGAGCCCAAATGTCCATCAATGGATGAATGGATAAAGAAGATGTGGTATATATATACAATGGAGTATTACTTGGCAATCAAAAAGAATGAACTCTTGCCATTTGCAATCAATCATGTGGATGGAACTGGAGGGTATTATGCTAAGTGAAATTAGTCAGAGAAAGACAAAAATCATATGACTTCACTCATATGAGGACTTTAAGAGACAAAACAGATGAACATAAGGGAAGGGAAACAAAAATAATATAAAAACAAGGAGGGGGACAAAACAGAAGAGACTCATAAATACGGAGAACAAACTGAGGGTTGCTAGAGGGGGTTGTGGGAGGGGGGATGGGCTAAATGGGTAAGGGGCATTAAGGAATCTACTCCTGAAATCATTGTTGCACTATATGCTAACTAATTTTGATGTAAATTTTAAGAAATAAAAAATAAAATGAAAAAAAGTAAGTATTTGGTAAAAGTTTGGGCATAGAAACACTAACATATACAATAACATAAAAAAAAAAAAAACAAAACAAGAAGCAATGTACCAAAAAGAATAACTGATTCACCATCCAACTATTGTTTATGGAAATGTGGTGAAGGAGAGATGGTGTTCGGTGGAAAACTCCATCAGACCTTGATACTTGCTATGCCCACAGACCTCATCTCATGATGTGAGTACAAGCAGTTCTGTCTTCATATATCTGCCATGTCTGGGCCACAGAATTCCCTACTCCAGCCCCAAATGATTAGTTCTTGAGCAAGGGGAAGTCCAGTCAGGTGCATAGGAAATGGTGTGGTGTGAAACTGCTCAATGGGGTGCTCCATATTGAATGGTGACAAGCTGAGCCTATCAAATGTAAGATGCCCACAGAGAAGAGCCGGGTAGCAAGATGGTCCATTCTAGAGTAAGACAAGATGCCTGGGACAACAGGAGTTACCATTGTGTCTCAAGCAATTGGAAGTGTCCAGGTTTCAGTTCCTTGAGGCTGTTCTACATTCTAATGTTGGAGATCTAAAGGACTGTATGCCTGTTCAGATAGTTCCATGAACCATCTTCCTGAATTCCATGTGTATTGTTAGAGTAAGTCCATCATGGCTAAGGAGATCTCGGCACACCTCCTCTTTGCAACCTGAAAGAAACAGACTATTACAGACTTTAGCTGTAAATGGGTGTTATACGTGTAACTGTTGGGTAAAAAGAGGGGGACTTATCCATGCTAATGAACCAACTTTTAAAATTATTAATATTGCCCCTGCAAACCTGCTTTATGGGTTATCTCTTCTCTATACCTTGGATAAAATCTAGGACAGGATACATAATTTTTCTGATCAATCTTCAGAAGTCTTCCATCATTTCTATCAAAAACAGTGTCTGTTTGGTAATTTACTACCACTAATTCAGTATATTTAAAACAAGTCGACAGACAAAACCCTTCACATATAAATTAAGGTTAAAGGCCCTCCTCTCCCCCAGCAAGGGTCTACAGCAGACAGCAAGCATGCCATGGAAAGGGGGCAGGTCAGTGTCTTCTACCTGCAAACTCCACTCTGCCCTTAAGTCAATGGCAGCCTCTGACCCATCCAGTGTGGGAGCAGGAGATGGGGTCGGGAACGAATTTATTTGAATGGCGCCCATCTGATGCTGGTTTTCTCCAGCTTTGAATAGCACTTAAAGCTTAAAGTTGTGGGTTCTTTTATGGGCTCTTCAGAGATTCACCTCCACCCCCAATCATCATGGATCTTTGCCTATGCTTTTTAGATATGGACTCTACACCTGCCAGCTGGCCACATGGGATTCCTCAGTGGCCATGGGGCTGTATACCTCCAGCATCTCTCTGTTAAGGTCTTTTCTCTTCAGCAATTCATGTGGCCATGTAAGGCAGAATCTAAGATAACAGCTCCCAGGCTTTCCCTCCCCCATCCCCTAGGACCCTCTCTCCTGGGAATATAGCCACTTCTTACACCATAGCCCCTACCTACTTCCAGGTACTACTTGGGTGAGGTCATTGCCCTCAATGTTCATCATGTGTGAATCAGACTATGGTCCATTATGCACCCCAAACATCAATCTCCCATAGAAACCTCTCTTGCCTTGAAGTAACAAAAAATCACTCTCAATACCTCTCTGTGAGGGACATGGAGGAGATGGGGGACACTGACATCCTCTCAAAGAATCCTTTTAATGTCCAGGTTTCTGGCCACTTCCACATTTTTATGTGCAGTTATTGGGCAGCTCCTTTGCAAGTCCTACATAAGTAGTCTGGAGTTTCACTTCAAAATGGAGGAGTATTTGGAACCTATTGTTTGGACCCTTAGCCAAAAGTGAATATGAAATAATTCCGTTTTGGGGCACCTGGTTGTCTCAGTCGGTTGAGTGTCTGACTCTTGATTTTGGCTCAGGTCATGATTTTCCAGTTCATGAGATTGAACACCTTATCAGGCTCCATGCTGACAGCTCAGAGCCTGCTTGGGATTCATTCTCTCTCTCTCTCTCTCTCTCTCTCTCTCTCTCTCTCACAAAATAAATTTAAAAAATGAAATAGTTGCATTTTAACAACCTGTTGCAGATATAGAGACCTTTCTATAATTCAAGAGACATGTAGATTTTTTTGTCATCATTTCACCTTTTAAAAATATTGGCAACAATCCATTAGGAGCCTTTTAAAATCTACAAAATAGAGCCTAACATAGTACTAAATGAGATAGTCATTGAAAAGTCCTTAGCATAGTGCTTGGCACATAGTAAGTGCTAAAAAAACACTAGTGCTGGACACCTGAGTGGCACAGTTGGTTGAGCGTCCAACTCTTGATATTGGCTCAGGTGGCGATCTCACTGTTGTGAGATCGAGCCCTGTGCCAGGCTCCATGCTGAATGTGCAGCCTGATGGGGATTCTCTCTCCCTCTCTCTTTCTGCCCCTGCCCAGTTAGCACACATGTTCTCTCTCTCTCTCTCTCTCTGTCTCTTAAAATAAGTAAATAAATGGGGCACCTGGGTGGCTCAGTCGGTTAAGTGTCCGACTTCGGCTGAGGTCATGATCTTGAGGTTTATGGGTTTGAGCCCCACGTTGGGCTCTCTGCTGACAGCTAGGAGCCTGGAGCCTGCTTCAGATTCTGTGTCTCCCTCTCTCTCGGCCCTTCCTCTGCTCTCTCTCTGTCTCTCTCAATAACAAATAAACATTTAAAAAACTTTTAAACAAAAAAATAAGTAAATTTGAAAAAAACACTAATGCTTACTATTATTAGATATTCTTTCACTTACATGAAGAAAGAGAAGTGGATCTGAGCATCTCAGTTAGAATTAAGATTTGAAAAAGAGGGGCGCCTGCGTGGCTCAGTCGGTTGAGCGTCCAACTTCAGCTCAGGTCATGATCTCGCGGTCTGTGGGTTTGAGCCCCGCGTCGGGCTCTGTGCTGACAGCTCAGAGCCTGGAGCCTGTTTCAGATTCTGTGTCTCCCTCTTTCTCTGACCCTCCCCTGTTCATGCTCTCTCTCTGTCTCAAAAATAAATAAATGTTAAAAAAAAATTTAAAAAAAAAGATTTGAAAAATATATGAGATCCAGTTAGCCCCTTTGATCTCCATGAATGTGATGAGTATGTATGAGGTAAACATCCTAGTACTCATTCTTTTCACCAATTACCAATTCAGTCCTCTTGGCCCACCAATGGAGGAAATCCACTGATTAGTCTGAGGTGAAGGATAATGGATAAAAATCGACATCCCTTAGAGGACAGAACCATCAGCACAACTGCCTGAATCAAAGGATTCAACATTTTAGGAAGGATCCACTCTTGCCCTCTGTTCAAGTTCCCACCCTCAAGAACATGGAATTTCATAATCTGGGCTCCAATCTTATTTCTTTTCATTTGAATCCTATAATGTTTGTCATGGTTTGTTTTTAAGTATGTTAGGTTTTTACTATAACCAATGCATCTTGCTGTCTCCATCAGAGTGTAAAAGAGTATACTCTTTGACTATTTAAATTAATAACTCAAAGCCTCACCTATTACAAGAATGATTTTTATCACTGCAGAGTTGTTCCTTCATAAGCCAAAAGCCCCAGGATGTTATTTAACCTAATATTTGTCCTGTTGCCTCACAGAAAATCTGCTTGGCACACTAGAGTGCCACGTTTTCTGTGGCTATTGCTAAGGTTCCTGCAAAAAAAAAAAAAAAAGGTGATCTAGTGTGATGGACATTCTGTAATGCATGTGGAAAAATGTTTAAGAATACAAGTAATAAGGATGTTTATAAGAGTGCTGCTACACAATCCCCCTCCCCAAATAAAGAGGCAGCCTGGCACTCCACTCGGAGCCACTGCTTTGATGACCCGAGATAAACCCAGGCATGGTTTCTTTGAGGGGAGCAGGGAGATAAACGCATGAAGTAGGATGGGCTCTTTCAGTTTACATGAACTTGGTCATTTCCTCACCAACTGTGACAGAGCAGCTAGGCTCAGCCACAGATTGAACCATCTCACAGGACAATTCAGGCCCTGGTGGGGAACAACCCTAGACCAAACTGCTCTCCCCAGTGGGAAGCTTCCCAGAGTCAAGTGCTCTGCTGCTTGGCGGCCTCGAGCTGGGGCCAGTTTAATCTATTAGAGATGTTTTATTAATGTTAAGGAGGGGGGTTGGTGCCCCTATTCCTCTCCTTCAAATCCCCTTGGCCCTTGTGCCAGTTTGCCCACTTCTTCCCTTACTAAAAGGGGCCAAGCAGGTAGAGCTTCCCCAAACAAAGAAGATCTATGCAGGGCAACTGGGGATAGCCCCAGCTAGAAAGAGAAACAATATTCATGAAAATAGTGTCCATTGTTTGCATGGCAGTTTCACTTAAAGGGGATGAGGAAAAGAAAATTAAACTCTCCCATTAAGCATCTTGCCACACGTGTGGTTGAACCACTTAAGAATTTCAAAATGTGCAGTGATTCAGCTCAACGTTGAGAAGATCTAAACTCCAAGATAGAATCATCACTACTAACTAGAAGACCTCTAAGCTAGCAGGACAAATCCTCAAGGCCATCCATGCTGAATGAGTTAAAAAAAAAAAAAAAAACCTTCA
This sequence comes from Lynx canadensis, assembly GCF_007474595.2. NCBI lineage: Eukaryota > Metazoa > Chordata > Mammalia > Carnivora > Felidae > Lynx > Lynx canadensis. The sequence continues at coordinate 93,366,209 of NC_044309.1, read as the reverse complement.
TCATATTAAGGGTTGACTAACCTCAAAAAGGATCTATAATTGCCTCATACAGCACGCACCACATGCAATGATTTGCTGGTAGTTCACGGGCAGCAACTGTTATGGGGGCAACGCGTCTGCCATCAGTGGAGAGAAATTCCTACCCTAGATGCTGGATGCACTGAATCACCTGGAATCAACTGCCTCCTACACTGCCCACCACTGGCCACACAAACATGTACATGGTTTCAGAGAGTGATTGAAATAACTGGCCTCCGGAGATGGTTTGTACCACATGTAAGAAAAAAATCCATCAACACATGTAAAGCTGACCATTTGATTCTTTTGCCTAGAACAAAAAGAATTTTGCTTGTTTTGTTTAGCCATTCTTTATTTGATAGTAAAGGATATGACAGGGAACCTGGCTAAAGTATATACTGTTTGCCTTTCAGATTATTTTTGGTAGGTAATCTTAACTGGATGGAACATGGCAGCAATGCAAAATTTTAAACTTTTCAAAAACACAAGGTTAGAAATACAGGAAAAAGTCTAAAATTTCCAGTTGAAGTCTGGCTCCAATAGAGGTTCGCAAAATATCACAGATGACAAAACTCTGAGTCGGGGGACAAATTTTGGCTTCCCAGATTAAAAACAGCTAATAGAGCATTCATGTCTTGCCACATTTTCTACCCTTTTGTATCCTTCACTTTTTCCTATGGGAAAATTAAAAACTCCTTAGTCTGAAATACAAAGACCTTGACAAGCCAGCCCAAATCCTCTTTTTAGCTTTACGTCTGACCCTACCCTCCGTAAAACCTACAATCTCATAGGACTACCCTCTTTCCATGTGTATAACATACAGTATAATATCATCTATACTGTTCATAGATATTTCTTCTATCCAAGAGGTTCTTTCTACTTTCTCAACCTGAAAAAACTTAGCTCATCTCAAGAAAGGCTTTAAAACTGGCCACTCCCTCCTCTGTGCCCCAATAACATTTATTTAATTACGCTATTTTATTTAATTCTTTGCCTACTCCCCTTTTTGCTCCTCAAGGCAAAGACAATATCTCATTCTCTACATGTGCCCTGGGTCCAACAATGCCTGGCACAAAGTATCTACTCCACAAATATATGTTCAGTGGTGTTGACAATTAAGGATCAACAACTTGCCAGATGACCCCCTTTTTTCTGACCCAGGAGCAAAGCACCCAGCACCAGGCTTAGCCTGGCTGGGCTCTAAAACCAACCACAGAGTGGGGCACCTGGGTGGCTCAGTTTGTTGAGTGACCGACTTCGGCTCAGGTCGTGATCTCACGGTCTGTGAGTTCCAGCCCCGCGTCAGGCTCTGTGCTGACAGCTCAGAGACTGGAGCCTGTTTCAGATTCTGTGTCTCCCTCTCTCTCTGCCCCTCCCCCACTCATGCTCACTCTCTGTCTCAGAAATAAATAAACATTTAAAATTTTAAAAATAATAAATAAATAAAACCACAGAGTTACCCAGGAGGACATGAAGCTGATCTTTCTCAGGAAGCTGATGCTCCATATAGAACCTGGGTTTTGGTCTTAGGAACATTACTTTCAACTCATCACTGGATCCACACTTGACTTTGTGTGTCCGAGTTTCTGTGTTGACAACACGCTGTCCCAAGGACTACCAAAAAATGAGGTTTCTCCCTCTCTCAGTGCAATGGACGTTGAAAGACATCACAAAGCTAGCCAAAAAAATGTACCCTTCATTCCCTGTTAAGCACAATGCTGGGACCACCCATTCCTGTGTTGCTTCAAGTCCTTGACTTCAAGGTGAGATTCTTCAAGTGTCTGAACCATTCTAGTCATGGTTCACTCAGCAACAGGGGCTTTTCCTAGAGACACAGACACAGGCAAAGGGGAGTGAGTTAGGGGGTGTGTGATGGTTCTAAATCATTGCTGCAATTTTTTTCAAGAGAGCACAAGTGGTAGAGGAAGAGAGAATCTTAAGCAGGCTCCATGCCCGGTGCTGAACCTGACACAGGGCTTGATCTCACAACCATGAGATCATGACTTGAGCCCAAATCAAGAGTTGGAGGCTTAACCGACTGAGCCACCCAGGCACCCCATTGCTGCAATTTTTTTGATGCTCATTCCATCTGGAAGTTGCATCTAGGTCCCCACTTCTTGAATATAGGTGGGTATGTGACTACTTTGACCAATAGAGTATGGCAAAAGCTTTGTGGGTGACTTCTGAGGCTGGAACACAAAAGGCCTTGCAGCTTCCTCCTTATTCACTAGAAGAACGCTCTTGGAGCTGTAAGCCGCTGTGTAAGAATCATGACTATTCTGAAGCCACCATGTTGCAGATGCCTAGTATAGGTGCTCCATTAGTACAGCCTTCTAGCCATCCTCACCAGGTGCCATTTTGGACCTTCTAGACCAATCATTTCACCAACTAAATATTACCAGGTGACCTCCATCAATGTCATTTGAAATAGAAAAATCACCTAGCTGAAGCTGGTCCAAATTTATGACCAGTATAATCATGATATGTAGATGTATGTAAAATAATTGTTTTTTTTAATAACTGTTATTTTAGGTCACTAAGTTTGGGGATAATTTGTCCACGTGGCAATAGATAACAGCAACCAAGGTGGAAAATAAAATGTCCTCATCCCTTTTCTTTTTCTCAGGGAGAACTTTGGATTTCTATAGTATTATTAAGGATGCTGATAAACACAATTTTCCTTAAAAAATTTTTTTAAGGTTTATTTATTTTTTAGAGACAGAGAGAGGGGAAACACAGAATCAGAAGTAGGCTCCAGGCTCTGAGCTGTCAGCACAGAGCCCGATGTGGGGCTCGAACCCACGGATTGTGAGATCATGACCTGAGCCAAAGTCGGATGCTTAACCGACTGAGTCATCCATGTGCCCCTTTAATTTTTGAATAAAAACTTAAAAAGCAAGCAAGTATGATTTCTGGAGTTAAAAGAGACTATTGCCAGGGAATTTGCAAATGTAGTATTTTTCTTTCCTCATTGCAGACTTGCAGCCCATCTCTGGGAATGGATACACAGACTTGTGTGCTTACTTAAATACAACAGACAATAGTCACAGTGTCTGTTAGTCCCATCTGCCTCCATGGAAAAGGAAAACTCATTACATGAAACTGTCAAGAGGTCTCAGAATCCATGAAGGGGATTTTTCCCAAATCTTCCGTAATATAAACCCAACCTCTAGTTCCTCCAAGATTTGCAGGGCACCTAATCTATATGTCTAGTAGCACTTACTCCTTTCTACTTTGCATTTTGAGATATTCAGGTTTATTTCTGTAGTACTCAAAGCTTAATTGCAAAGACAGAATGTAGTTCAAGCAGGAAGAAATTTTTGGCAGGATATTAGATGACTTGCCAAATTGTTGGGAAGATTAAAGAAACAGAATCTAGATTGAACCTTCCAGCCCAGCCAAGCCACTAAGTGTGCTGCTGTAGCCGCCTCTGTGATCAAAAAGCCACTGGCTCTTGAATCGTTTCACCATTGCCACAGCTGGGAAACCACCGCCATCAGGAAGTCCCTGTGATCTGGCGACTGTCTCAGCCCCAGAACCAAATCATCTTGGCCACAATGTGCACCCACAGAACAGGGGCCCTGGACCTCGTCTCTGAACACCCCCTACCAGCACCTCAGTGGCCATGGTCGGGAGCAGAAAGAGAAGATGTTATGACTTGTAGTTTGCTTCTGCTTTCTTAATTTCCCTCAAGTGCATATAAGTGGTTGAACCTAAATCGCATCCAGAACCTCATGGCAACAGAATCTGGGAAATGCAGTTTTTGCTTTTTTTTTCCCCCAGCTTTCTAGGCTCTGTACTACAAAAAGCACACTTAAAGGAAAATGAGATGGATGTTGAATGCCAGTCTACAGTATTATCACAATGTGTCATTTCTTCTCTTGGACTATAAGCAACTTGGATCAACCTTTGTGTTCCATCCCCAAAAGCATCTGGCGATTTCTGGCTAGGCAATTGTTTGAGATAAGGAAGGGGGATAAGGAGATAAGAAAGGAGGAAAACCAGGAGAATCCTGACATCCTGCATGCTTCTTTCAATTCCCCACCAGGAAATGCAGTCCTCGAGGGCAGGATAATATGATCTTTGTATTAAAACTGGCCACTGTCCTATATATTCCCCCTTTTCCCTTCCTGTTCCCAGGTCCATATTTCACTCACCCCCACCTTGCTTTGTGCCCTGGGAGGCTGACTTCTAGAGATGGCTTCACCTGACTTCCCGTGCCCTCTGGTTGGGCTTAGCCAACGAGCACCACCAGCAAAAGATCAGATGGCAAGGAGAGAGCGGTCAGGTTACTCATTCCTTCTATTTCTTCTGCACCAAGCCATGGTTGACCTATAGCTACTTTTCTCTACCTAACGCCAGTACCCAAGTCAGAGCACCTGTCAGGAGGCCCTAATCCCCAGCCACAGCTCTCCCTGGGCTCTGATAACTGCTCCCTCTCTGGCTTCCCACTGATGCCGGGCATGGAACACGTGTCCATCCTCAACCTGTGCGAAGGTGCTGGTGGAGGAGTGTACCAGGACATAGCTGCCAGGACACAGGCTTCAGTGTGATAGAGTTTCCAGAGACCATCCGGCCACCCTACTGTCTCTTCACTGTACTTTCCACATCCCATGTTTACCCACGTGGTCAGACTTTTCTTTTGGCTGCAGCTGGTTCGGCTTCCTCAGGAACAGCGCCCTTGGTACATGAGGGTACTGGTCTAAGGGGACGGTGACTGCCCTTGGCTGGATTTAACTGCTCAACTTCAGTTCCTCACCAGTAGAGAGAACAGCCACTACCTCTCAGGACTGGTGCAAGCATTAAATACGGCTATGTATGTAAAACGGCTGAGTATGCTGGATGATTTTTACAAATATGAGCTATTGCATAAGCATGTTCGAAGCTTGGCATGCTTTGCATCTGTCTTTACAATTACATTTTCCCTTCTGCTAATGAAGTTCCGTATCAGTAGCATATTGTTATCTTAACTAGTGCTGCAGTCCTGGTGGTCTCAATTTTCATTCCAGGCAGAGAACAATTGGGGGGGTGGGGGGTGGGGGTAAGAGGGGGAGCAAAGCAGAGGTGGCGTTTAAAAAGTCATTTTCACTCTTAAATAGAGAACATACCCCAGGGGTCTTAACATTTCTCACTTATTAACTTGGAGTGGAGAATTGGCAGAAAAAGCCATTACTGTGGTTTGCGTCTGTGGACAGTCAACAGAAACATTGGCTTTGAGCTGAAACAGCCAGTGCAGAGTAATTGTGACGGAATGAAACCAGAGTAAAGTGTGGCCAGTCTGCCGATTACCACGGCACTTTGCGCCCCAGTTGTTCCAGACCTCCTCCAGATCTCAGCTTTGAGGATTTCAGCTAAAAGAGTGGCCGAGACAGCTGGGCAGCCTGGCAGAGGTTTGATGGCTTTGAGTCCTGACTTTCCATTTTACCAGACAAAGAAGCTTTTAAAATATTTAGGGACTCTAGTTACAAGCAATAATGAAAGGCCTCTTAAAGAAAACAAGCTTCATATAATTATGAAAGATTAAAGTTTTCAAAGAATTTACAGGTTTAGAGACAATGGTTTGTGTTGGAAAGATTAAAGTTTGGTTACAAGGACCCAAAAAAAATCATTAAAATTTTCTAGGAGACTATTTGAAAAAAGAAAGTCTACTTGATGAACTATTCTAATATAATCCAATATCCCGAATCTAAATTGAGTCGTATTTAAGTCCCAAAGCAAGTCCTATCTGAGCTAAAAGTTATGATATTCTGTTATGGTAAGAACTGAGGGGCATCTGGGTGGCTCAGTTGGTTAAGTATCCGACTTCGGCTCAGATCATGATCTCACGGTTCGTGGGCTCGAGCCCCGCATCGGGCTCTGTGCTGACAGCTCAGATCCTGGAGCCTGCTTCGGATTTTGTGTCTCCCTCTCTCTCTGCCCCTCCCCCGCTCACACTCTTGTCTCTCTCTTTCTCTCAAAAATAAATAAACATTAAAAGTAAAAAAAAAAAAAAAAGAATTTGTACCTCCGTGCCTAAACATTAACAGTTTTAAGAGAACAATGAAAAAGGTCTCTGTCCCCCGACACAATTATTTAGGGTACACACACACTCTTCGCTGCAGGGAAGATGGTCAAAACACTTAATAGCTGGTATAACACAGGCACCAACCAAACAACAGACCCCGCCACCATCTGCCACGCGGCTCCATCAGTAGGTCCCACCTGAGTACCACGTCCACCTCCGCCCCATGCACCAGCTCTTGCCCGTCACTTTGAGTGAAATTGTTCACCATCCAGAGCATTCCACGTTTTCCAAAACGAAACCCACACTTGTTGGGATTGTTTTACTCTTTGCTGTCTACCTTCCACATTCCGCTACCAAAGGCGACTTGGGACTTCTTGACAACTCGCAAGAAGGTGGTCTCCCGAAGCTGGCAGGGCACAGCTCCGCAGAAGAGGTGTTGTCTTGAAGGAGGCAGCTGGCCTCAATGAGCCATCGCCGATGGCCCATGTGATGTATGTGGTTGTCCCCATCTTCGAGAGGGTGACGGGACTGCGGGCAGCTGAGCAGGATCAAGCCTGTTGAGATGTCACTCACTGCCACAAGCCTGGTCACACTGGCTTCCATCCTGATCAGCTCAGTAAAAATCCAAAAACAAAGAGTTACAGTTACCAAAGAGTCGGTCAGCTCGGTAGCAAGTTAAGTTTTCGTTTTGTTTTTGGTTTTTGTTTCAAAGATTTTATTTTTATTTTTTTTTAAGTTTATTTATTTTGAGAGAGAGAAAAAGAGGGCACGTGCTAGCAAGAACGCATGGAGGAGGGGCCGAGAGAGACCGAGAAAGAGAAGCCCGAGCAGTTTCCATGCTAGCAGTGTGGAGCCTGACACAGGGCTCAACCTGGGGCTTGACCTCACGAACCATGAGATCATGACCTAAGCTGATATCAGGAGTCAGATGCTTAACTGACTGAGCCACCCAGGTGCTCCTAAAGATTTTAGTTTTTTAAACCTCTGCACCCAACATGAGGCTCGAACTCATGACCCCAAAATCAAGAGTCGCACACTCCAATGACTAGGCCAGCCAGGTTCCCCTGGTTTTATCTTTTGTTTTAAATTGAGTAGCTCATTCTTCAAGCTTCTTGACTGAGCTGTCCTAGCCCTTTGCAGCTAGCTTTTTTTTTCTTTTTTTAATTTGTTTTATTTATTTTTATTGAAGTATAGTTGATATACAATGTTGTATTAGTTTCAGGTGTACAACATACTGATTTGACATTCCATACATTATGCTATGGTCACCATGACAAGTGTAGTCACCATACAACATTATTACAATATTACTGACCATATTCCCTTGCACAGGTAGCTTTATTTGCAGTTACCATACGGGACTGAAATCCTCTCAGTGGCTGTCTCAACTGCTATGTCTCTTTAAGGGCAGGGACTTGTCTTATTCTCTTGTGTCTTTCCAGCACCTAATCCAGGGCCAGGCATACCTGCCGTGTGCTCGGAGAGGGTTTGTTGAGCTGTACAGATTTGATCTTAGTGTGAAGTGAAGAAAAAAGTGACATACCATTCTCTCCGGATCCACTTTGTGGTTAATCCAATGTAAGAAAATGATTATTAATTCAGTAGATTAGATTTAATGTTTTACAATGATGTATTTCCGGTCTGAGAATTTTAGTAGCTGATAAGGATGAATTTGACATACATGGATCGAAGCTCTCAAAGCATATCTTTAGTATTACATACAAGCATGAGTCAAGATCTAACTAGTATAGAGTCTGAAGAGCATGGCTCAGTCTGAAGAGCATGTAACTGTTCTTGGAGCTAGGAGTTCGAGCCCCATGTTGGGTCTAGAGATTACTAAAAAAAATAAATAAATAAACTTTAAAAAAGATTTTAGAAAAAGGTGAAACTAGTATAGAGGAAATACCATTTAAATTGCTTAGCATGCTCTTTTTAGAAATCATCCATGAGATCATTTTCTTAAAAGCAGCAAAATAATCAAAATGAGTCTTTTTTAAATGATGCTGGATTAAAGTTTTCCATAAATGAAAGCTATAACCATTCTTATAGTTTTAAGCAGAGATGTGAATTATAGAAAACAATACTCCCTTTATTAAAAATAATAACTTTTAGGGACACCTAGGTGGCTCAGTCAGTTGAGCATCAGACTCTTGATTTTGGCTCAGGTCATGATCCCAGGCTTGTGGGATCCAGCCCTGCATATAGCTCCACACTGAGTGTGGAGCCTACTTAAAGATTCTCTCTCTTTCTCCCCCTTCCCCTCCCCTGCTCGAACTCTTTTTCTCTCTAAAAACAAACGAACAAACAGGGGCGCCTGGGTGGCTCAGTCAGATAAACATCTGACTTCAGCTCAGGTCATGATCCTCAGGCTCTGTGCTGACAGCTCAGAGCCTGGAGCCTGCTTGGGATTCTATGCCTCCCTCTCTCTCTGTCCCTCCCCTGCTTGCACTCGATCTCTCTCTGCCTCTCAAATATAAATAAACATTAAAAAATTTTTTAAAAGAAAACAAACAAAATGGAAAAAACCCAAAAAACAAAAAACTTTTATGGGTTTCATTTTTATTTTAAAAGGAATACATATTGGGACACCTGGGTGGCTCAGTCGGTTAGGCGTCCGACTTCAGCTCAGGTCACGATCTCACGGTCCGTGGGTTCGAGCCCCGCGTCGGGCTCTGGGCTGATGATGGCCCAGAGCCTGGAGCCTGCTTCCGATTCTGTGTCTCCCTCTCTCTCTGACCCTCCCCCGTTCATGCTCTGCCTCTCTCTGTCTCAAAAATAAATAAACGTTAAAAAAAAAATTTTTTAAAGGAATGCATATTGGGACACCTGGGTGGCTCAGTAGGTTGAGCGTCCGACTCTCGATCTCAGCTCAAGTCATGATCTCATGGTTTGTGAGATTGAACCCCACGTCGGGCTCTGCGCTGGTGATGTGGAGCCTACTTGGGATTCTCTCTCTCCCTTTCCCTCTGTCCCTCCCCAGCTCACACTCTCTCTCTCTCAAAAATAACTTAACTTAAAAAAAATAATAATAATCTTTAAGAAGGAATGAATACATATTCATTGATGAAATGTGGAAAAAACACAGAAAATGCTTAAGAGAAAAATCATAATCTATAGTCTATAAATAATCATTATAAATAGTTTGGGGTTTTTTAAGTCTTATTTCCATGCATATACATATTTTTTACATGGTTGGGATTGTATTGGCTTCATATCTGGCTCTTTTCTACTTCACATCACAGCTTAAATGTCATTAAAAAAACAAAATGGTGAATCTGCTGTGCTCTTGGTCAGGAACCCCTCTACTCTTGCCTTTTTTCCTGCTGGTGAGTGACAAGCTAAGAGTTTTGTCCTTGTGAGCAGTGTGCTACCCGGGGTAGAGACTGGCTGGGTTAGCCATCTCCAGCTTTACACACAACTGGGCCACTTTTTTTTTTTTGTAAGCTGGTTTTCTTTCAAAACTCCTAACCAAATCTTAGACTTTATAAGGGCAGAGGTGAACCCAGAGAAAAGCAACAAATGTGACTAAAGGAAGGAAAGAACTCAGGATGCTTTCCCTCAATCCAACAGTGGTGACTGTCAGGGGAACCAGGGCATTACATTTAGTTTGCCCTTCAGTATTATTCTAGTATCTTCTGTGGTCCCCTTGATCCCTTTCAGCCTTGTCCACCTGCCCTGTTTCCCAAGAGGCCGGCCCCGTGCACTGCTCCCCTGTCTCTCTTACTCTCAGATTGCCAGTTGGGTTTGGCCAGTGGGGGCCCTGATGGGAAAAGTGAGGAAAGAAGGAGAGTGACATTGGCATCTTCACACCCTTGCTCCCTCCTTGTGGGGTCACTGCAGGCTGGCTGTATCCCTGCACAGAAAGCCAGGAAGCTGTAAAGCCACAGCTCCTGCCTAGCACCCTTCTCCACGCGGCTCTTCCTGTCTCTGGCTTCTGCTAATCAACCATTCTCCTCATCCCTTCAAGCCTGGGTCTTGTTCTGGGGCACTACAGTACTCCTGTGGTTTCCCTACACACTGCCCATCTTTTAAATATTCCTCTCCAGGGGCACCTGGGTGACTCATTCGGTTAAGCGTCCGACTTCGGCTCCAGTCACGGTCTCGCAGTTGACGAGTTCAAGCCCCGCATTGGGCTCTGTGCTGACAGCTCAGAGCCCGGAGCCGGCTTCAGATTCTTTGTCTCCCTCTCCCTCTGCTCCTCCCCCACTTGTGTTCTGTCTGTCTCTCCCTCAAAAAATAAATAAAAACATTTTAAAAAAACTTTTTTTTAATATTCCTCTCTGTAAACTCTCCTCCAGTTACCCCGTTTGAGGGCGCCTGTGTTTCCTGCCAAGACTGACTGCTAGAGATATTTAAACCATATGTCCCTCTTCCAAGGCTAGAGTATTTCATTCAGTCTTCAGAATTAAATGATTACCTGCATTTTCTTAGCAGGTCATTTAGGGATAATAGATGTGTAAATAAAGGATCTCCAGTTCCAGCAAGCAGCTGTTTATAATGGCAGGGCTCTTGCTGCTGCTGCTGCAGTGTGGGTGCTGGTGATGAACGCGGTAATAATAGGTCTGGTCGCTCATGGTCCTGTGTGTGCCTGGGCCAGACCCTTCACAACTGGGGCCAGGCCTTCAGAACACGTCAGCAATGTGGCTTTTGTTCCCATTTCAGAGTTGACTAAATTAAGGTGGAGAAACTGAGGTGACTTTTACCAGACATCACACGACTAATGCATACACATCCATTCCCTCGCCTCCTTCCGGTCTTGACACAAATGACACTCCCTCAGCTTGGTCTTTGCTGGCTAGCTGCTTTGACCCTTTCTACCCCCGTCCCTGCTCTATTTGTCCTCAGCACTTCTCACCAGCTGACACACTATTTGTTCCCCTCATCTATCTTATTGAACATTTATCTCATTCCACTTGAGTGCAAGCTCTGTGAGGGCAGGACTCTTTGTTTTCTTCACAGCTTTATCCCAGCTCTTAAATCCTGGCACACAGCAGAGGATTAACGGATGTTTTTGAATGAGTAAATGATAAAACTGGAATTCAGAGCCAGATCCGCCTGACTTGGAGGTCATTGTTTTTTTACAACACCCTCCCCAACAAGCCACAGTCAAGGGACATAGATAATAGCCTCAAAGAGAAAAAAAACAACAGCCTTATTTTTTAACTAGCCGCAACCATTGTGCAACTTGCTATGACTGGCTAATGAAAGAGCTAATGAAAGAGAACACAAGGATGTTCATATATTTGTTTGCAAAAATCCGTTTACTATCAAGACACCCAGATGCATGTTAAGGCCACGTGGGCTTTGACAGTGAGGTGCCACCGAGAATGCCAAGGAGAAGAATTTGGGTGCAGACAGCAGCCTCCCACTATCGCTTCAGTGCCAGTGCTCACCGAGTGAATGGAGGCTTTCTTCAGGGTCAGGGAAGCAAGGTGACATAGGCATGCAAGCTGAGCAAGTGTGGCCAACTGTAGGAAACATGGGTCTAAAGGGGGCAGACGTTCTAGGACTGAATCCTGAGTATTGCCTCTTCAGAGCTGTATGCTCCGTTTCCCATGACTCTTGAAGCTGGAGTCCATTTTGTCAGTTCAGATGAAAGAATGAGCATTAGAGGTTGTATCACCTCCAGGCAGGGCTGGACCAGCCAAGGAAGATGGAGGCCTAGGCTCAAGAGAAGGGAATGCTTGCTTATCATTCAAAGGAGCAGGTAGCGGTATAACCCCACTGGCTTATAAGTAGTTAATCAGCACTACCCTAAAGACTTAATGAAATCTCTAACATAAAAAATGAAGATATTTTTTCATATTCTGAATCTCTTGAGATAGAAGAGACCTCTGGGTCAGGACCAGGCTAAGTGGCACTAGAAGTTTTTAAGTAGTATCTGCTAACATGGCCTCATAATCTCCAATCAGTGGTGTCCATCTTCTCAGGAAACCCCAGCCCCCAGTTTTGCCCTTAAAGACCCTCACTTGCAAACCATTGGAGACTTCAGGACTTTGGAGCATAAGCTCCCTGTTCTCCTGGGTGGAGCCACACCAATAAATTGCCTGTCTCTCTGCGCTGCAAAATTTGGTGTCCATTTTTATTGGCCAGTTGCATATTGAGTGTATGCGTTCACATTTGGTTCAATTACCCTCTTAGGAAGAAAGGAAGGAAATAATCGTTTGTGAACAGATTGATGGCAAGCAGTAAGTAGAACAGAGAGCCATGTTCTCCAACTGCATATATACCAAGAAGATGGTGTTTAGCAGGTGATTTGAGCATGGGTTCAGGCTCACATGGTTTATCTGTGTGCTCTGCCACTCACTTTGACCTTGGGTAAGTTAGTTAACCTTTCTAGTCCTCAGTTTCCTTGATTACAGAACTAGGTAACAATGGTACTTATTTTGCTGTTGTAAGGATTATTCAAGGTAATTCTTATGCCCAGTGCATAAGACATACCCAGTAAATTAGTGCTCAGAATCACAGTCCTGCTATACTAATAACTGGACTCTAATGTAGTGGTCTACTGGCCAGAGACAATTATCATTTTCTCCAGCACCAGGTACCTATCACTACAAGGAAGGGAGCTTTTGATAAAGGACCTCAGGAAATTCCCTCATATAGGTTCTGGGGCATCTGACATCACCAGGCGACAATTTTTCCTTCTCATTGGAAGCAGGTAGAATTAAGAGACTGGACTATTGGTCCTGGTCCTTAAGAAAAGCATTGTGTCCCCTGGAGGCTCCTTCCCAGAGACAGGCTCCTATTGTTCAAAGTCTTCTTAGAGATTCTTCCTGCTTGCTGTTTTACAATTCTATTAGAAATATGTTGAAACTTGCCCTTCAGTGTCTCAAATGAGATAGGAAAATTACCAGTGACTGTCACCAAAGGTCTATAATTTACTCCCTGCAAGAAAATAATGAAATGGGTCAAACTCCCTCCCCTTTGAGAACTGTAGCCCAGCAGGCCCACTAGGCTCATCTGCAATGTGTGAGTACTCCCCATCTTGTCTACTGCCAATACAATAGATATTAGCCACTAGCCACATGAAGCCATTCACATTTAAATTGGTTAAACAAAATAAAAAATTCAGCTTCTCAGTTGTGTTAGTCACTGGTGGCTACCATATTGGATAGTGCAAATACGGAAAATTTCCATCATTACAGAAAGTTCTTTGGAGTTTGCTGCTCTAGAAGGTAGTGCCAGCTTGAGGCCCAGATCTATTCAGACAAGTGAAAAGTCCATTTTCAGGCCAGGCCAGCAAACAGTAGGGCTAAAATCTGAATATTGCTTAGCCTTGAATCTCAAGGGGGAGAATACGAGACTGTAAAATCCTTTTAGCTGAACTCTTAGTGTTTCTGGACTGCCATGTCATTGTGACTTTTCAAAAAGGAAGTATGATCTAGCTCAGAGAGGGAAATCATGCCTACATCTTGCTAAATCTTAAGATAATGGCTCAAATCTCTCCCAAAATACCATTTTACTGTTAATCAGTAACTCAAGCACACACTTGGAATCCTGAAGAATGTTCACTCTGTTGCTTGCCAAAACTTATGTTCCAATTAGGGAGGAGGAGATTCTGGGGATTCTTAGCCACAAGAACAGGGCTATGGTCCTAGAGGCCTGGATACATTGCATGATTTAGATTGCCACATGGTGCCCTATGACCCTCTCCCTTATGTCTTATAACCCCCAAGCACATTCCCTTCATCAAGTTTAACCCTTTCTGTTCCACTCCTTGCCTTGCCTCCTTTTATATCCAACTTCTGGCTTGAGCCATTGGTCATTCATATCCATTTCAGGCTTCACACATGATAGTCTTGATGGCAGGGCCACAGAATAAAGCATCTAAAAACTCATCAGAACTTTTGTACTATAGATAAACATAAGTAAACACAAACCCTCCTGCTAGCATTTTGCCAGGGTCTTATTATGCTACAAGTTTGCCTCCTTCCCAGTCTTAAGTTAAATTTTAAAAATCTCCCTTGTGTTCCTTTAACCTCAGGGGTAGTTGAGCTCTAGGAAAGAAAGAATAAAAAGACCTGTTCCGCCACATCAGTGGCCTTGACTAACCCACAGAGTCACAGTGGTAGACTGCATCCTCAGGGCCAAATAAAATGAGAGTTTTCTGAATAGAAGCATGGAAGCATCTTAAATCACGCAAGCAAACAGGAATGATCCTATTTCCAAATAAGGAATTTAAAAGCAAGGTGGTTGCCCCACAGTTTCGTTCAAGGGCTAGTAAACTAGTTGGTGTTTGTGAAGCTCTTTACATTTTAGGAAAACAGAACACTAACGGTCCCTCAACCATCTCATCGTGCAATTAATAATTTTCCCACTGGGCCTTGCCATCTTTAGGATAATGTGTACTCACAGAGCGTGCTGCCATTGCTTCTGGAAAAAGCACTCTGTGGCCCAGCGGTCTTCACAACCTGCAAAGCTATGGAAGCTGCTCTCTCAATCCAACTAGAAGCCCAGTGAAGAAAAGACATTAGGAGCGAAGCTGCTCGGGCTGAATGGGGGGAGCCCTAGACTGTCCCCGTGTTGTCTCTAAGGAAACACGAGAGCTTGCAGAGCACTATTTGGGCTTCGCGGTCCAGATGGACTGACTGGGAACGTTCTATCAGGCATTTTGATGTCAAGGATGCTCAAATTAGGAAGATTGTCATCTGTCACCTCCAAAAGAAGTTTATAGACAATATCAGAAACCATTATCTCAAAGACAAAGCAAGCTCACAGATCCCAAGGTTAAAAAGAATCATGTATCCACCTGTGTATTATTCTTCTGCCCCACCCATGCTGAAGAGTGAATTCTGTGCAGCTTTACTATGGGTCCTTACTACCGCCTTTACCTTTTTGGTATGAGAGGGTGGCTTCTGAATGTGTATAGACAAATGTCCATAATACCAGTAAATGACCACATGAAAGATTTTTAAATTTTCAATTTACAAAACATTTTACAACTTACTGCTTAAAGATGATCACCTTTGCATTTTATTTAAAAATTCATAGTATTTGGGGGCTGGAACCTGTGAACTGTGAGATCATGAACTGAGCTGAAGTTGGACGCTTAACCAACTGGACCACCCAGGTGCCCCTGAGGTTCCTCAAAAACTCAAAAATAGAACTACCTCATGATCCAGCAATTGCACTACTGGGTATTTACCCAAAGAATACAACAACAGTAATTCAAAGGGATACATGTGCCCCTATGTTTCTAGCAGCATTATTTACAATTAGGCAAGATATGAAGCAGCCCAAGTGACCATTAATTGATGAATGGATAAAGAGATGTGGTGTATTCCATATACAATGAAATATTATTCAGCCACAAAATGAAAGAAATCTTGCCACCTGCAACAACATGGATGGAGCTACAGAGTATAATGCTAAACAAAGTAAGTTGGTCAGAGAAAGACAAATGCCATGATCTCACTCATATTCGGAATTTAAGAAATGAAACAAATGAGCAAAGGGGAAAAGAGAGATAGAGAAAGAGAATCAAGAAATAGATTCTTGGGGCGCCTGGGTGGCGCAGTCGGTTAAGCGTCCGACTTCAGCCAGGTCACGATCTCGCGGTCCGGGAGTTCGAGCCCCGCGTCGGGCTCTGGGCTGATGGCTCAGAGCCTGGAGCCTGTTTCCCTCTGTGTCTCCCTCTCTCTCTGCCCCTCCCCCGTTCATGCTCTGTCTCTCTCTGTCCCAAAAATAAATAAACGTTAAAAAAAAAAAAAAAAAGAAAGAAACAGATTCTTAACTATAGAGAACAAACTGAAGAGGGGAGGTGGGTGGGGGAGCGGGTTAGTAAATAGGTGATGGGGATTAAGGGGTACACTTGTCACGATAAGCACCAGGTGATGTACAGAATTATTGAATCACTGTATTGTACATTTGAAAATAATATAACGCTGTGTGTTGACTAACCAGCATGAAAATAAAAAAGGGGAAAAATGCATAGTATTTTTTTAAGATACAGAATATTTAATACTAGGGGAAGAAAAAGATGATATTGGTGCCAAGGGTATCTTCAGCGCAATAGAAAAAAAGAAAAATAATAATCATGGGATTTTTATGGTGTTCTCAAAGGTGACTTTCATGCCCTAAAAAGATTGTTCAAGGTCTTTTCTTTTTTTTATTTCTGTTTTAAATTACAATTTAAAAAGATTTGTACCCAAGATTTCAACTTACAAATCTTATTATTGCACTTACAAATCTAGAAGAGAGTGTAATAGAATCACTTGTAATACAGGTTTACAACTTAATAATCTTAAAATTGCACTTATAATGTTAATCTGTTTAATTTTTGTGCTTTAATTGGTTATCAAATAAACATTATTAGACACATAATTTTTACATTTCCTAAATTAAATTTCTAAAAATAGTTAAAATTAGCTTCTTTTAATTATCCAATTACTGCTTATAATCCAAGAAAAATTATCTTTTTTTCTCTGAGGTCTAAGTCAACTAACCCAATTAACTTTTTCTTTCTTTTTTTTTTTTTTTTCAACGTTTATTTATTTTTGGGACAGAGAGAGACAGAGCATGAACGGGGGAGGGGCAGAGAGAGAGGGAGACACAGAATCAGAAACAGGCTCCAGGCTCTGAGCCATCAGCCCAGAGCCCGACGCGGGGCTCGAACTCCCGGACCGCGAGATCGTGACCTGGCTGAAGTCGGACGCTTAACCGACTGCGCCACCCAGGCGCCCCCAATTAACTTTTTCTAAATTGGAATCACAACTCGCCAGACACCTTAATTTACCAAATTCTTAAGTATTCCCAGTATCCAAAATACCAAATATACATGGATTATCCTAAATTTAGCAAAAAGTATGAATAATCTGGAGTTTACTTCATCATTTCTATATTGAATTATAAATCTTTCCAATGAGGAAATACTGTGTCAGCCTGAGTCATAGTTGATGCTTTGCCCTACGGCACTGAGGTGTCCTATTGCCCTGAGAAAGCTTCCATCCAGGTCACAGGACTTGATGACTTTATTTAATCCTAATCCGTCACAGGGAGACTTAATAGTGGTCATAACAGGGTTCCATAACTTTCAAAAGATCGAGTGTCATATCATTATCTAATTCTTCCCTCTATTATTGGAAATCTGTAACTCAGCTAAAATTATAATGCATTTCTTTGGCTCTCCTAGGACATAGATGTGATTTTATTTAATTCTGCATGTGTTGAGAGTTGGTCTAGTTGCTCACAAATAAAATCATGCTGATAACAAAAAGCAAAGCTTTTATTTATTTATTTATTTATTTTTATTATTTTTTTTTTAAAAACAAAGAAAAGTTTTAAAGGACCAAAAGTAATGAAATGTAAAGCCACATTAGTGAAACCATAGAATTAAACACTATTTTATGGAAATGCCCTGAGCCCAAACAATTTTAGGGACCCAACATAGTCACAGATAAAATAAATAACTAAAACACTGGTTAAATGGGAACAACTTATGACTACTTTAAACTAGGGTATATCATCTACCAGATTGTGAACACGGAACTACAGGGGAAGGAAAAAACAATGTTTAATTCCAGATGCACCATCAATTACCAGAAACTTAGTTTTGTCAACACTGCTAAATATTTAGCCACATAAATTTATAGCTCTGTTACCCGAGCCCGATTAAATCCAAACAGGAAAGTCCGCTGAGTTGTTATTAGAAAATCCAGGACTCTTTAGAGTATAGAACCTTTCTGGGTTTTGCCACAGATAGATTTCATTAGAAAGTGCACATTTCATATATTTAATGTGCCCATTCATTTTATTCCTGTACTTATTATTTGTGTGTATCAGTTACTACCCTTACCCAAGAGAATCGGTGGTTTACTACGATATACGTTTAATTTGCAGTCATGTCATAGGACTGTCCAGTGTGGGCTGGGGAGGGGTTGGATTCTCCTCCACACTGTCATTTGAGGACCCCAGTTTCTTGCATCCGGAGTCCTCTACTGAATCCTGTGTCTGGCCAGCAGAGGGGAGCAGGAAGAGAAAGGTTTTAAAGGCTATACTTAGAAATGGTCTTCCCCTTTCCCTTCCCCTTCCCCTTCCCCTGCTTCGTCTTGGCCAGAACTCAGCCACATGGCCTCACCTCCCCAAAAAAGCACCTCCTGGACTCAGGAGGGAGATGGAAACAGCATGGTGAACTGGCCAATCTCTACTACATTATATCATAGCTTAATCCTTAATGCTTCATTCAGTAATAATTAAAAAGATAAAATTATGATCAGAGTACAAAGTGATGTGGCTGAAACAAAGCTAGTATAATTTGATCATGCATGATGACCACACCTCAGCAAGAAAAGTAATGATGTTGATATTCTTGTGTGACTTAATTTCTGATGCGCCACATGTTTCCCAGCTCTTTATGAGTTGACGTCTCAAGTGAAATGGATTCCGGCCCAGATGAACTGTTTTCATTGTTGTTCTTAAAGAAGATCATTATGGTTGGGGCACCTGGGTGGCTCAGTTGGTTGAGCATCCGAATTCCGCTCAGGTCATGATCGCGTGGTTCATGAGTTCAAGTCCTATGTCAGGCTTGCTGCTATCAGTTTCTATGGTTGACTTCCATAGAAAATGCTACCAGATCACAATGACTGCTTGGTAAGAGCTCATCTTCAGATAATGCTCCACTTTGTGAAGTATGGGTTTACTAAGGGAGATAATCTACTATGACTCCTGTTTTAGGAATAAAACACTTTTCAGCCATGGGAAGCAGAGGGGAGGGAGACACTGAAGACATGGGAGCTACTGCAGGAGTCCAGGCAAACAACACCTCAGGTCTTACTCAACATGGTTTGGGGGTCAGTGAGACCACGTTTTGAGTCCCTGATGGATCATTTGTTAGCTCTGAAACCTTGAACATATTTGTTAACCTCTATAAGCTTCAATTTCCATACATGTAAAGTGGAGATAGAGTTTTCAAAGAGATGTTGTGAGAATTACATATCTTTTCCCTCACTAGAATTTAAGTTAAGGGCAGAGAGGCTAAAAACCCCTTTCTTACTCATTGTCATATTTCTGGCACGTGTTAACTTCCCAGGACTAGGTAGTTATAATGATAGTTTAATGATAGTTTACTATTATCATTAGCCATATAAATACCTCCGCCAGGCAGCTACAGATGAAAGTTTATAATACAGGAACGTATACCACTTATACCCAGGCAAAAAGGGCCCTGCTCTGGGCCTGGATTTCAGAGCAGTACTATTCATAAGGTGGTTCAGGGACCAGTCAATCCACAAACTGTTACTGGGTCAAACGGGATAAGTACAGAAATTGAGAGTAAGCACTTAGAAACTTCATACCAACTGAGCATTGGTGTATCATCTATTAAATAAGGTATAAACCGGTTAGAGTGTGTTGAAATTGAGTGGTGGGTCACACATGGTGAAGATTGCATGCTGTCATGGATGTTAGGACCGCTTTTCAACATTTTATTTTACGGTTAGTCATCTCTAACCCAAAAGTAAGTACATATAAATAACTGAAAACATTTCTTAATTTTTATAACATTATTATAAGTTTCATTTCTAATCAAGCCAGCTGTTATTTTACTTTTTTAATGTTAATTTATTTTGAGAGAGAGAGAGAGAGCCAGCACGAATGGAGGAGGGGCAGAGAGAAAGGGAGAGAGAGAATCCCAAGCAGGCTCTGCACTGTCAGTGGCAGAACCAAACACAGGGCTTGCTCCCATGAACTATGAGGTCATGACCTGAGCCAAAATCAAGAGTCGGACACTTAACCAACTGAGCCAGCCAGACACCCCCAAACCAGCTGTGTTGTTTTTTTTTTTTTTAATGTCGTGTGTGTGTGTGTGTGTGTGTGTGTGTGTGTGTGTATAGTTTAATCCAATAGCTAAAGTAAGGAAGCAAACTTCATATCATTTACTTTGTAACCCTAATTTAGGCAGCAACTTCTTTTTATTTATTTATTTTTTTTAACGTTTATTTATTTTTGGGACAGAGAGAGACAGAGCATGAACGGGCGAGGGGCAGAGAGAGAGGGAGACACAGAATCGGAAACAGGCTCCAGGCTCTGAGCCATCAGCCCAGAGCCTGACGCCGGGCTCGAACTCACGGACCGCGAGATCGTGACCTGGCTGAAGTCGGACGCTTAACCAACTGCGCCACCCAGGCGCCCCAGGAAGCAACTTCTTTTTGAAGAAAAGACACGTTTTAAAATATGGTGATAGTAGTAAAGCAAATGGTAACACCGGAGGTGACACAGAAGAAATGAAGAGCAAAAAGTTCATATTAGTTTTACTCAGGAGTATGATCCCTCATGTACGGAGTTCAATTTGTAGCCATAATTGACAATGAGGTGCTAAAACTCCCGCATCTTATCTGTAGAAATGTATCAAATACGGAAGCGATGAAACCATCAAAACTTAAGTGGCTTTAAAAAAAAACTTAATTGGCTTTGGCATACCAAATATAAGAAATAAGTAAAAAATCGAAAGAATTCTTTTGTGTTTTAATGTTTATTTATTTTTGAGAGAAAGAGACAGAGCATGAGGGGGAGAGGGACAGAGAGAGAGAGGGAGACACAGAATTGGAAGCAAGCTCCAGGCTCTGAACTGTCAGCACAGAGCCTGACACGGGGCTTGAACCCATGAACCATGAGATCGTGACCTGAGCTGAAGTCGGATGCTCAACCGACTGAGCCACCCAGGCGCCCCTCAAAAGAATTCTTTGAAAGAGAATAATACATTAAAAACTTGACAGAAGCAGATGTTAACTATTTCTCACACAAGCAGCTTTGTGGGCTTCTTAGAAAATAGTATTTGAAGTTACTAAGACCAAGCATATATACAGCTGCTGAAACACGATTGCAAGGCTGCATCAGAGACATTGATGGAGAAATGTTGATTGATACTGTGGCAAAGGATGTGGCTCAAATGCCATTGTCCCGTGAAACTATGGTTTGACATATTTGAGAACTGGCTGATGAGATGGAAGGCTCACTCAGAGAAAAAAATGAAATTAGCAATGTGTTTTACACGGAAACCAGAAGAATACACAAAAACTGTTGATGTGGTCGCCTCGTTTAGTATAGGTGTGATTTAACCATGACCGTAATGGGAAGAAGTAGTTCTTTTATTTTCTCAGCTTCATGGCCAATAAACACAACTGTGAACTGTATAAAACTATAAAGGATTACACTGTCCATAAACGTGTCTGGAGTTAGGATTTCGTGTAGGATTATATTCTGATGGCACAGCTGCAATGACTGGAAAACATTCTGGATTAGTTACCCAGTTGAAGGAACTTGTGCCAGAATGTAAATCAACACACCCTTTCCTTCGTCAAGAAAGTTTTGCAACAGAAGTCAGCTGAACTAAAAAGGAAATTTGCAGATCTGAAATCCCTTTCTCTCATAGAAAGATAGCTTAAATTTCATTATGATTTCATTAAATTTCATTATGTTGGAACTGGCTACTGATAAAGGATTGATGACAAATTTTCTCCAATTTGTATAAAAACTCCAAATGAGCAACCCAAGCTTGCTCAGATTCCACTGAAATATCTTCTAACATTTTGTCAAAATAGCGCAGTAAGACTGGTTTCCTTACTATGGGTGTTATTAAAACAAAGCATGGAGGGGCGCCTGGGTGGCGCGGTCGGTTAGGCGTCCGACTTCAGCCAGGTCACGATCTCGCGGTCCGTGAGTTCGAGCCCCATGTCAGGCTCTGGGCTGATGGCTCGGAGCCTGGAGCCTGTTTCCGATTCTGTGTCTCCCTCTCTCTCTGCCCCTCCCCCGTTCATGCTCTGTCTCTCTCTGTCCCAAAAATAAATAAAAACGTTGAAAAAAAAATTAAAAAACAAAAACAAAAAAAAACAAAAAACAAAGCATGGAAAGAGCTTAGATGTATGTTGCTACCCACCCGCAGTGCATTATCATCAACCCAAGCAAGACTGGAGAGTTAGTAAACAAACTCATATGTTGCAATAAAACTCTTAAATACTGATGTGAATGGTGCTGTTCAGATGATGCAGATAGGCATCTAATACAGGGAATCTTATTTCATTCATAAATTTTTGTTTAGGGGCACCTGGGTGGCTCAGTCGGTTATGCATCCGACTTTGGCTCAGGTCATGATCTCACATTTCGTGAGTTTGAGTCCCACATTGGGCTCTGTGCTGACAGCTCAGAGCCTGGAGCCTGCTTCACATTCTGTGTCTCCCTCTTTCTCTGCCCCTCCCCCACACACGCTCTGCCTCTCTCTGTCTCTCAAAAATAAATAAATGTTAAAATATATTTTTTTGTTTAGTTATGACCTTGTAATAATCGAAAGTTATGAAGGTAGTAGTGACTGGCTAGGTTAACTGTGTGTACATATGCTCTAAAGAACACTATGTTCAATTTTTATATTTTTTTTCCTTTTTTATTCTTATTTTTATTAAAATGTCTAACAATCTAGTAATAAATGAATCTAACAATAAAAAACTGGACTTGTATTTTGTATGACTTTGCTTTTATCAAATTTTTTAAATTTTATTTATTTTGAGAAAGGGTGTGCACATGAGCAGGAGAGGGAGAGAGAGAATTCCAAGCAGCTCCATTTCAGTGCATTTCAGTGCACAGCCCAACGTGGGGTTCGATCCACAAATCATGAGATCATGACCTGAGCTGAAATCAAGAGTCAAACACTCAACCTGCTGAGCCACCCAGGCACCCCATTTTGTTTTTTAATAATTTCTTTTTTATTATATTAAAAGAAGTATTGATCTGTAACAGATTGAAAATGAAAATAAGAGGGGAAAGATCCTTTACAATAGAGCAAGAAATGCTGCTTCAGACGGCGAAGATGGTACCAGGGAGTCCATGGGACCACGAGAGCATGCTTACTCAGAACCTACATTCCTAGTCCTCAAAGAATCCCAGCCCCAAAGGCCCTAAGCCTACATCCAGTACCCATGGCAGCTTCTTCCCTGGCAGAATACTGCTGACAGTGACTAGTGCTTCCAGTGTGCAATTTCCTGGACCCCAAGTGCTTGTGGGGGTATAGGCAGAGCTAGGATATGCAGGCCATGCATGTCCAAGGCCCCCTACAGTGTGAAGTGGAAAAGAAGGAGACAGCCCAGGGGCTAAAAGCCAACTCATCCAGTGCCGTCATGTTCCAGCATGAACTCCACAGAATCCCAATTTGACCCAGATTAAGATGTTATATCTGTTACACAGTGAAGGAAACCATCAACAAAACAAAAAGGCAACCTACTGGATGAGAGAAGATATTAGCAAATGATATACCTGATAAGGGGTTAATATTCAAAAAAATGTAAAGAACTTACACAACTCAACACCCAAAACACCCAAATAATTTGATTAAAAAATGGGTAAAGGAGCTGAATAGACATTTTTCCAAAGAAGACATAAAGATGGCCCACAAACACATGAATGCTCAACATCTCTAATCATCAGAGAAATGCAAATCAAAACCACAATAAAGATATCACATCACACCTGTCAGAATGGCCAGAATTAGGGGCTCCCGGGTGGCTCAGTCAGTTAAGCGCCCGACTTTGGCTCAGGTCATGATCTCGCGGTTTGTGAGTTCGAGCCCCGCGTCGGGCTCTGTGCTGACAGCTCAGAGCCTGGAGCCTGTTTCAGATTCTGTGTCTCCTTCTCTCTGACCCTCCCCCATTCATGCTCTGTCTCTCTCTGTCTCAAAAATAAATAAGCCTTAAAAAAAAAAAAAGAATGGCCAGAATTAAAAAGACAAGAAATAATAACTGTTTGGTGAGGATGTGGCGAAAAAGAAACCCTCATGCACTGGTAGGTGCCTTGGTAGGTTGGTAGGAATGTGAATTGGTACAGCCACTGTGGGAAACAGTTCCTCAGAAAATTAAAAATGGAAATACCATAAGATTCAATAATTCAACTACTGGATATATACCCAAAGAAAACGAAAACCTTAATTTGAAAAGATCTATGCACCCCTATGTTTATTGCTGCATTATTTGCAATTGCTAAGATACAGAAGCAACCCAATGTCTATTGACAGATGAATGGATCAAGATGTGGTGTACGTATACACTGGAATATTATTTGGCCATAAAAATGGTTAGATCTTGCTATTTGCAACAACGTGGATGGATCCAGCATCCTAAGTGGGATAAGCCAGAGAAAGTCAAATACTGTATGGTTTCTTCACTCATGTGGAATCTAAAAAACAAAACGAGTAAACAAAAAGCAGAATCAGACCTATAACCACAGAGAACAAACTCGTGGTTGTCAGAGGGGAGGAGGTGGGGACCTGGGCAAAATGTGTGAAGGGGAGTGGGAGACACAGGCTCCCAGTTATAGAATGAATTTGTCACGGGAATCAAGGTGCAGCATGGGGAATAGAGACCGTGGCATTGTGATGGTATTGTGTGGTGACAGATGGTCGCCACACTCGTAGTGAACATAGCATAACATATAGAGTTGTGGAATCACTATGTTGTACACCTGAAAGTAATGTTAACACTGTGTGTCAACTAGACTCAAAAATTTTTACAAAGGTATATTTATCAAGGCAAAATGATCTGATGTATTTATTTAGCAGTTGCTAGCTTCATTTATAACTTTACAAGTTTTAGACATTTAGAATGTGGGCCTTCATTTTATTCTTTCGTCCGGGCCCCACAAATATTAGGGGAGGACCCATCCAGGATATACATCAGAACTGGATTCATACATTTGGCAGTCAGCATAGAGGGGATATTTGAAGCTGAGGGAGAGGCAGTGAAGAGTAAACAGGTGAAGTCCTACATTCAGACTGCCAGCTTTGAAACCCTCATCGGCAACTTACTAGCTGTAGAACTTTGAACTCTCTCTCTGTACCTCAGTTTTCTCGTTTGTAAAATAGGATGTTAATAGCCCCTGCTTCATGGGATGGTTTTTGTTTTTGTTTTTAAGAGGGTTTTTTTGTGTTGGTTTTTGTTTTTTTTTTTGAGAGAGAGACAGATAGCACAAATGGAGAGAAAGAGAGGGAGAGAGAGAATCCCAAGCAGGCTCCACACTGCCAGTGCAGAACTCCATCTTACAAACCATGGATCATGAGCGGAGCTGAAACCTACAGTCGGACACTTAACCAACTGAGCCAACCAGGTGCCCCCATGGGATGGTTCTGAGGACCAAATGAGTTCATCCATGTAAAGAACTTAGAACAGGCTTGGCATAGAGTAAGCTCTCAATACCAAGGGAGCAGCTAAATTACATGGGGAAGGAAAACAGAGCCAAAAACAGAAGAGTCTCAGGGGAACCTTGGAAAGAGAGTCCAGAGATACAGCAAGGGAAGAGAGTGTGTCTAAGCACGAACCACAGGGTCTGGCAGCTGGTAAGCACTCAGTAAATGTGGATGGATTTGAAAAATACCTTGGAAAGGAGGCTGAGAAGGAACACTTAACACACTGAATGCAGCAGAAAAGTCGAATGGGGGAGGGGGGGTTACCAAGGATAGTCTCTTGAATTCACAGTCAGGAAATACCTTTAAAAGGATGTTTCAGTCCACAGGAAGTGATATTAAGGAACAAGTGGGTAGATATTTCTCTTTTTCATTTAGTTTGGTAACTCTAGTGAAAATTCCTCTCTTTAGAAATTAGCATAGACTGGGGTAGCTAGCTGGCTGGCTCATTTGGTTGAACATCCAACTCTCAGTTTCTGCTTAGGTCATGATCTCATGGTTCATGGGTTCAAGCCCCACATCGGGCTCTGTGTTGACAACATGGAGCCTGCTTGGGATTCTCTCTCTCCCTCTCTCTGCCCCTCCCTACTCTCTCTCTCTCTCTCAAAATAAATAAATAAACTTGAAAAAAAATTAGTGTAGACAGTGAAAGAGATCACCTAGTAGCTTGAGGGGCATGCAAGGTTGAAAGAAAGTTCTTTTGGGGCGCCTGGGTGGCGCAGTTGGTTAAGCGTCCGACTTCAGCCAGGTCACGATCTCGTGGTCCGGGAGTTCGAGCCCCGCGTCGGGCTCTGGGCTGATGGCTCGGAGCCTGGAGCCTGTTTCCGATTCTGTGTCTCCCTCTCTCTCTGCCCCTCCCCCGTTCATGCTCTGTCTCTCTCTGTCCCAAAAATAAAAAAATGTTGAAAAAAAAAATTAAAAAAAAAAAAAAAAGAAAGTTCTTTTGTGTTAGAGGAGTCATGCCAATTTGTGGCAGAAAGAAAGAAAGCAGTGGGGAGGAAGAGATTAATGAAGCAAGAATCTTAAAAAAAAAAAATGGAGCAAGAATCTAGAAGAAGGACGGGGGGAAAAGAAATCAAAAGAAAAAGATATAGGGGTCTTCAAAGAATGATGAACTGTTGTTCTTGAAGTTGTGCAGGGGAATTTTAATTTCCAGAAGAGCATAGATACACAGCCAAGTGGTGGGAAGTGTATTACCTTATGTGCTGTGGCCCCCAACTGGCTTACTTACCTTCCCATACTGCACAGCCAGGCTCGGCAAGCTAACATGCAGTCCACAGGCCAGATTTAGCCTCCTGTGGCCTATGAACTAGGAATGGTTTCCACGGGTTTTTTATTGCGGTAAATTATACATAACGTGAAATTTACCATTTTTACCATTTGTAAGTATACAATTCAGTGGCATTAAGTACATTCATAAGGCGTCACTGTTGTGATCTTTTGTCATGGACTTTGGCTCATGTTCGGGGCAGGTAGAAGAGAAGAAGATGCTCTGGACCCAGAGATAATGACCCAGAATTCTAATCTCAGTTAATTCTGTTTATATGCTGAGTAAGTCACTTCATTCAGAGCTGCTCCCATTTCTTCCAGCCAACATTACGCTCTTGAAAAAACAAAGTGCTCAAATTAGAATACTCGCTTTATTGTTATTTGTGCGTGCTCTCTATTTTCCCACACAGCCGTTTGGGGTGAGTAATAGTGACATCATCACAAACACACACTCTTTATATGAACTCTGCTACAGGAATGCACATGGTGTTCAGACCCCTGTTTTTTTCCCTATATGATTAATCTCTCTATTATTAGAGATTTCCTGATTTGAACATACTGGTTCTATCAAGAGAATAACATTTCTCTCCCATGGTCACCTCTCCCATAAATAGGAAAAATTTCCAGTCTTCTCCATGTGAGAGAAACTGAGATAGAGAAATGAAACTAATTTAAAATATGATGAAACATATTTAAAATATGATGTCCCAAAAGCTGACAAGATGGTTCTTGAAGTCAGAACGGATGAAACAAGACACAGAAAGTCAGTAACTAGTACCAAGGGACGGTTGATAGGGAAAGTAAAAGGTATCACAGAGAAAAGCACGTTCTTGCAGAGGGAAGGAGGCGGTTTTATTCTTGAGGTCCATACCCATAGACTTTCACTTGGGCCCTCACATTTTGTAGGCAAAGAACAGTCCGTGGAACCACGTGTGCCCCGGCCAACATCGGACATCTGAGAAATAATTAACTACTCAGCCTTCATTTTCAGCCTACAATTAGACAATTGTGGGTGCAATTATTTGTGGGTGCAATTTGGTAACAACAGGTAATTGTTGCTAATCAACTAGCTGCATTGTGAAAGGGAGATATAAGTGGGGCCCCCTTTTAATAAGTTCGTGTTTAAAATCTAAGCAAGTGTGTAACTTGTGTGTTGGAAAGACACCCACGGGGTTTTTTTTTAATTACATTTTTTAAAAAACGTTTATTTATTTTGAGGGAAAGAGAGCATATGCAGGGTTCAGGAGCAGAGAGAGAGAGGGAGAGAGAATCCCCAGCAGGCTCCGCCCTGTCAGCACAGAGCCCGACAGGGGGCTCGATCTCACAATAGAGATCATGACCTGAGCCCAAATCAAGAGTTGGGCACTTAACCAACTAAACCACCCAGGCGTCCCTAAGTCACATTTTTCTACTTTAACAAGTGCTTTCCCCAGCCCATTTGTGGGCCTCCCCACAGCATCATTGGCATAGTACAATCATAATTAAAGGTCAGGTAAGACCTGCCACATCACATGGATCCTCCCAGACCATGTAAGTTCTCTGCAGCCAACATGCAAATGGCACAAATGAAAGACTCAAGCACTGAAGGATGCAACTTATTGCATCAAGCTAGAAATACGAAGAAATCAACCAAAGGGCATCCAGTACAGCGCCGGACACGTGTAAGGTGCACAGTGAGTGTTTCCTGAATTGAGGCTGGGTTCAACATCCTCTCCCTTGGGGCTCCCCACAGCATTTAGAACTTGCCCGTGCTTTAGCCCTTGGTGCTTTGTGCTTGTCTGTCTTCCTCGGCGTCGTGTGAGCTCTTGTGGGCAAAGACCCACGCCATTCTCATCTCTCAGTCTCCCCAGCATATTTCTGTCTCTGGTGGCAGAAAGCAAACTCCCCTTAGCTTAAGTCCAACAAAACCAAACCAAATGAGTGGCCAAAATGAGTGTGCAGACTCCAGAGTCACGCTGCCTGGACCTGATGCTGGGATCCACCGTTTTTAGCTTTGGGACAGTGGCTAAACTGTCAGCAAACAGTAGGGCTCTGGGCAGGGTTGTTTCTTTCTGCCATGTCATGAGCCAGCCTCTGTCACCAAGCTGGCCTCCTCCCCTCTGCCGAAGGGGGGCGTCCTCCACATGCGAGGCGGTGTCGGCTTCTGGCTCTTCAGTCAGACTGTAGAGGCCGGAGTCGGGCCTACCGCTTACCTAGAAAGATGACTTGACTGCTTTGCGTCTCAGTTTGTATATCCGTAAATGGGGGAAATAGCATCCGTATGTACCTTATTAAGTTATTGTAAAGATTGAATGAGATAATATACGTGACAAACTTACAACAGGGCCTGGCATGTAGAATGTGCTCAGTAAATGTAACCTGTTTTGGTCGTGGTCTTGTCTCTAATGGAGGAGGCAGGGAGATAGATATGACTACAGACAATTCTAGGCTTATTACACATCCGAACTTAGTGACCCCAAAGAAAGGGAGAACACTTATACCTCAGCATTTATATAAACAACTTGGGGGGAGGGGCTCTGACGCACCAAGCCTTCTTGAGGGTTTACTGGATAGCAGGTACCATAGTAGGTGTTTCCTTTTTTTTTTTTTTTAATTTTTTTAATGTTTATTTATTTTTGAGATGAGGGAGACAGAGTGGTAGTGGGGGAGGGACAGAGAGAGAGGGAGACACAGAATCTGAAACAGGCTCCAGGCTCTGAGCCGTCAGCACAGAGCCTGATGCGGGGCTTGAACCCACAAACCGTGAGATCATGACCTGGGCCGAAGTCGGGCACTTAACCGACTGAGCCACCCAGGTGCCCCCCATAGTAGGTGTTTCCATGCATTATCTCAATTAATTTTCACCGTGATATGGATGCCATTTTCATCCTTTACGGAGGAGTGAACCAAGGCTCACAGAAGTTTAGTAGAGAGGATGCAGAGATTGGCAACCTTTTTCTGTAAAGAACTAGAGAGTAAATATTTTAGGCTCGGCGGGCCGGATGGTCTCCATCACAGCTACTCTATGTTGTAGCGTGAAAGCGGCAGCAAACAATAGGTAAACAAACGAACGCGGTTGTATTCAGATAGAACTTTTCATCAGAATGTGAATTTTGTAATTTTCATGTGGCAGCAGAGATTCTTCTGCTTTTGATTTTTTTCCCCCAATCATTTAAAAATATAAAAACCATTCTGAGCTCAAGGGCTGTACAAAAATAGGCAGCAGCCTGGATCTGGCGCTTGGGCTGTTTGCTAACAGTTTAGTCACTGTCCCAAAGCTAAAAATGGTGGATCCCGGCATCAGGTCCAGGCAGGGTGACTCTGGAGTCTGCTCTTAACCACATCAGTCTCTCATTTTGTAAAAATGTATTCTTGTTGAAGCACTGAGTCAATAAGACTGGAAGGAAACATTAAGACTTTGAAATAAGCAAAAGAGACTACTGGATACGCTCTCAGTGGAATGCCAGAGCCTCCAAGGATGTGGCTAGGCCATTTCACAACTCTGTCTGCTGGTAGCATACTGACAGCATCGGGAATAATTTGTGACTGTGGACGTGCAACCCAATCCCTCTTCCCACTGCGAAAAAGTCAGTTTCGTATCCACTTCTAAATTCATTTCTCATCTATAAACATGCCTGTTCTTTGGGTTCTCCTTTGGCCTGGTTGTAACATCTGCCTGGTTCCTTCAGGAAATAAGGAGTTAAAATAGAATCTTTAACACATTTATTTGCTATCTGAAAGAGAGTCAAGGTTTTACCTTTTTTGAAAATGCTCTAGCAGCGTTGGAGGTCTTGCACGAGGTGCCCTATAGACTCACGGGACAGCAAGGTAAAGCTCCACCAACAGAAACGATGCCTCTCATGCGCAGTGTAAGTCCCGGTGTACCTTTTCTTGACATCTGGAGGTAAATTTCACGTGGCAATAAAACTCTGGGTACTTCCTGTTTTTCTAATTTTAATTTTATCTCTACTGATTTTGTGTTTTAATTTTCTTTAATGTTTTATTTATTTTTGAGAGAGAGACAGACAATGTAGGAGTGGAGGAGGAGGAGAGAGAGAGAGAGGGAGACACAGAATCCCAAACAGGCTCCAGGCTCTGAGCTGTCAGCACAGAGCCGAACGCAGGGCTCGAACTCACAGACTGTGACATAATGACCTGAACTAAAGCTGGACGTTTAACTGACTGAGCCACCCAGACGCCCCACTAATTTTGTGTTTTGATTTGTTTACAGCCAATAAGGTTTTCCCCAGTGGTGATAGCATGACTGGGGGTTTGGTTTATAGTCAAACTATTTAGGGATTTTGTAGAGGTATTATTGGATTCTAGAGATCTATTCTCTGTTAGGTGATTTGCTCGTCTTTTTTTTGTGTTTGTCTATTTTACTATTTTCTGCTAAGTCAGAGGTCAGAGAGAAAGAGAGAGATTTGAAGATGCTAGGCTGCTGGTTTTGAAGGTAAGGCAAGGGGCCCACAAGTCACAGAAACGCAGGTGGCCTCTAGAAACTGGAAAAAGGCAAAGAAATACAACCTCTCCTAGAGCTTCTAAAAGGAATGCAGCCTGTTGATTTTTGCTCATAAGATCCTTCTTCAGACTTCTGAACTTTAGAACCATAAGAGCATAAATTCGTATTATTTTAAGCCATTGAACTTGTGATCATTTGTCACAGCAACAACAGGAAGCTGATACAGATTCTTTAAGAATATGTCCTTCTTTCTCAGGGTATAACGGGAAATCTACTACAGCTGAGGCCTGCAATATCATTTTCGAGAACGATGCTCATTTATTCAGGTATTGCAAGCATTTTTAAGGAATTGAGAGTGACTCTATGGAGCCAATTATTACAAAGTCCTGCTCGGAAAACTGTTCCAAGTCCTTGGCTTCCAGGTACCAGGCTGACAGATAAAGAAGAGTTTGTCCAAATTTATAGGTACTATGGGTAAAATCTGGTGGAGAGAATTTTTTGTGCTTGGAAAGCAACAAATACGAGCTTTTATTTGTTTGTTTGATTGTTTTTACAAACATAAACTTTTAAAAGTCCAAAGTTTCCTTGTAAAAATTTCTAGGAAAGTAGCCGTAACATGGCATATATGGGAAGTTAACACTCTTGCTGCATCTATGAAAATAATCAGAACAAACCTAAAGAGGCTAGTCTTATTTTGTGGCCAAGAATAACCTATCTTTGAGATTATTTATTATCAAAAAGGAGAGATAATAAGGAAAAATTTAAGACTTTGAAAGAAGCAAAAGAGACCACTTGATATTCTTTCAACAAAATTCTGGAGCCACCAAAAACTCTCTGACTCTATAGGGATGTGCTTTGTTTTGACTAAGCAATTTTACAACTCTGTAAGTTATAGAAAATTGAGAGTAATACTGGGGCACCTGGGTGGCTCAGTCAGTTAAGTGTCTGACTTCCGCTCACCGGTCAACGGTGATCTCACCGTTCATGAGTTCAAGCCCCGCGTCAGGCTCTGTGCTGACAGCTCGGAGCCTGGAGCCTGCTTTGGATTCTGTGTCTCCCTCTCTCTCTGCTCTCCCCTGCTTGCACTGTGTCTCTCTCTCTCTCTCAAAAATAAGTAAACATTAAAAAAAATTAAAAAGGAAAATTGAGAGTAATAGAAATAATTTTAATCGATAAACATGCAAAGAGATTCTCACCAGCGGTGGAATGACAAAAGCCAGGTCTGCGTCTATTTGCAAGTCCATTTCAATATTCCTGATCTAGAAATAGGTCTGCTTTTTAGATTCTTCTTTGAATCACTTGAATATTCCTTTGGTCAACTATGAGTTAAATAGAATGTTTGAGGGACACCTGGGTGTCCCGGTTGGTTGAGCGTCTGACTCTTCATTTTGGCTCAGGTCATCATCTCAATCTCGATCAGGTCATGTGATCGAGCCCTGTGTTAGGCTCCACGCTGAGCACAGAGACTGCTTAAGACTCTCTCCCTCTG
This sequence comes from Lynx canadensis, assembly GCF_007474595.2. Lineage (NCBI taxonomy): Eukaryota > Metazoa > Chordata > Mammalia > Carnivora > Felidae > Lynx > Lynx canadensis. Next base: position 93,333,829 of record NC_044309.1, on the reverse strand, counting down.
CTCCTCTCTCTGGCTAGCTCTCTCTCTCTCTCTCTCTCTTAAATAAAATTTAAAAAAAAATACAATCTTTACTATATATTCATTCTATCTTTGAAAGTCATAATTTTATCTTTTTTGAAAATTATCCTTTTCTAAGATTTAGAATATTATAAATATTCTTTTTTAAATTTTTATTTATTTTTTTAATTTACATCCAAGTTATTAGCATATAGTGCAACAATGATTTCAGGAGTAGATTCCTTAATGCCCCTTACCCATTTAGCCCATCCCCCCTCCCACAACCCCCTCCAGCAACCCTCAGTTTGTTCTCCGTATTTATGAGTCTCTTCTGTTTTGTCCCCCTCCCTGTTTTTATATTATTTTTGTTTCCCTTCCCTTATGTTCATCTGTTTTGTCTCTTAAAGTCCTCATATGAGTGAAGTCATATGATTTTTGTCTTTCTCTGACTAATTTCACTTAGCATAATACCCTCCAGTTCCATCCACATGATTGCAAATGGCAAGAGTTCATTCTTTTTGATTGCCAAGTAATACTCCATTGTATATATATACCACATCTTCTTTATCCATTCATATGTCAATGAACATTTGGGCTCTTTCCAACTTTGGCTATTGTCGATAGTGCTGCTATAAATATGGGGGTGCATGTGTCCCTTCAAAACAGCATACCTGTTTCCCTTGGATAAATACCTGGTAGTGCAATTGATGGGTCAGAGGGTAGTTCTATTTTTAATTTCTTGAGGAACCTCCATACTGTTTTCCAGAGTGGCTGCACCAGTTTGCATTCGCACCAGCAGTGCAAGAAGAGATCCTCTTTCTCCGCATCCTTGCTAACATCTGTTGTTGCCTGAGTTGTCAATGTTAGCCATTCTGACAGGTGTAAGGTGGTATCTCACTGTGGTTTTGATTTGTATTTCCCTGATGATGAGTGATGTTGAGCATTTTTTCATGTGTCAATTGGCCATCTGGATGTCTTCTTTGGAGAAGTGTCTATTCATGTCTTTTGCCCATTTCTTCACTGGATTATTTGTTTTCTGGGTGTTGAGTTTGATAAGTTATTTATAGATTTTGGATACTAACCCTTTTTCTGATATGTCATTTGGAAATATCTTCTCCCCTTCCGTCAGTTGCCTTTTAGTTTTGCTGATTGTTTCCTTAGAATATTATGAATATTCTTATACTTGTTCCTTTAGGGAAGCTCATTATTTTGGGCAGTCCATTTTCTGACAAGATCACTCTAATTGTTAAAAACATACTTCATCTATTAACTCAAAATTAGCATTCCTATAATTTCTCTTGTTAGTTCCACTTTTTTGCCACAAGACCTAAGTAAGATAATCCTAAAGATCTGTCTTTTTAGAGTATTTAATGATAGTGTCCATCTGGGTTCTAAGGCCCATTTCTCTGTCCCAGACTTCCTCACTCCCCTGTCCTTTCTTTCCTGACCAAGTTGCTTAATTTCTTTGCTTCTTTCTGGTTGCCATCCCTCTTGTCATTCAAAAAGTGATTTTGCTGCCAAAAAGACAGCAGAATTAGGAAAAGGCTTTCTATACCACCCTACCTCCAACAATATATGTATATGCACACACTCACTCACATACTCTTAAAAGAGTTCTAGCCACCAGGGGTGCCTGGGTGGCTCAGTCAGTTAAGGGTCCTACTTCAGCTCAGGTCATGATCTCACAGCTCATGGGTTCAAGCCTCACATCGGGCTCTGTGCTGACAGCTCAGAGTCTGGAGCCTGCTTCAGATTCTGTCTCTGTCTCTCTCTGTCCCTCCCCCACTCATGTATACTCTCTCTCTCTCTCTTAAATATAAATAAACATTAAAAAGAGAAAGAGAGAGAGAGAGAGTTCTAGCCACTACAGGGACAATGATAAAACAGCAGAATTCAGGATCTATTAGAAACATAAGTCTTGTGTCCTACTCAGTCCTACCATTTCTGGCCCATTGCACACGCTCCTAGTTTTCCTAGTTCTTGTCCTTCCAATCAGCCAATTAGTCCCTACCCGGTGTGCAGATCTGCCTCCGTATACAAAGCACCCCAAGAGAAGAGGTTCAGATTTTTTAGCCCCTACCCCCAAATGCATTCTATCCTGAAGAGTCACTTCCCTGGGCTTACCTAGAATTTTCTGATTCTTTCTCTGGCCTCCAGCAGTGGTTTTCAAAGTGTGGTCCCTGGACCAGCAGCATTTGCATCACCTGGAAGCTTTTTTGAAATGCAAATTCTCAAGCCCACCCCCAACCTACTGAATCAGAAACTCCAGGGAATGAACCCCAGCAATCTGTGTTTTAACAATCCTTCCAAGTAATTTTTTTTTTAATTTTTTAACGTTTATTTGTTTTTGAGAGAGCATGAGCTGGGGAGGGGCAGGGAGAGAGGGAGGCACAGAACCCGAAGCAGGCTCCAGGCTCTGAGCTGTCAGCACAGAGCCCTACGTGGGGCTTGAACTCACAGACCATGAGATCATGACCTGAACTGAAGTTGGACGTTTAACTGACTGAGCCACCCAGGTGCCCCCAATCCCTCCAGGTAATTCTAATCCAGGTTCAAGTATGAGAACCACCAGCCTACAGCACCTTCACCAGAAGGCAGAGGTCCGATTCTACTCCATGGTACATTCCTGGGCTGATGTCTTGGGACTCTGGCCACACTGTAATCATGTGGCCACTTGTCAGCAGCCATACTGTGAAGCCTGTCCATCCCTCCTCTGATTGATCCAGGCCAGCTTTTCCACTTTTTCTGTTTATAAGCTGTGTCCTGACTGGACCGCCCACCAGGTTCCTCTTTCTGGTCTGAGGATGATCTCACCTTTGGCACAGAGAGCAGAGATGATGCACACACCCTGAGCAGAAGGAAGTGGTTCCTGAACCATTGCTCCAGCTCTGCACATCCCGAAAGACATCCTCTCCCGACTATAGCCCTTGTGATATTGTGATATAATAAGAAATATATATTTGGTCTTCCTCCCTAGTTCCTGGCACAGAACTCCTAAAACCCTTGTAATTTCCTAAGTGATAAGAGGTGAAAAGGAACATCTTTTGTCATAATATTAAGTTTTTGTCCCCAGTTCCTGAAATAGCTCTAGAGTGTGAAATGTGAAAGGAGCATCTTTTGTTATTCATAACAAGCTCCTTCCAACAACCACAGATGAAATTGTGTTGATGAGGCAAATTTAAAATTTTTTAATGTTTATTTATTTTTTGAGAGAGAGAGACACACACACAGAGTGCAAGTGGAGGAGGGTCAGAGAGATAGGGAGACACAGCATCTGAGGCGGGCTCCAGGCTCTGAGCTGTCAGCACAGAGCCCGACACGGGGCTCGAACCCACAGACCGTGAGATCATGACCTGAACTGAAATCGGACGCTCAACTGACTGAACCACCCAGGCACCCCTTTTCAAAAAAAAATTTTTTTAATGTTTATTTATTTTTTGAGAGGGAGATAAGGCAACTTTAGAAAAGGATGAGGGGTGGCTGCTGGTCTCCAGAGGCACCAACTATGTGATTACAGGGTTGGAACTTTCAGTTCTACCTTTCCACCCTCACCTCTAATGAGGGAAGAAGGCTTACAGATTCTGGCCAATGATTTAATCAATCATGGCTGCCTAACAAAACCTCCAAAAAATCCTAACCAAAGGGGTTCAGAGGGGTCAGGGAACACACGCACATGTTGGGAGGGTGGCGTACCTGGAGAGAGAGAGTCTGGAAGCTCCGTGTCCCTTCCTGCACACCTTGCCCTGTGTATCTCTTCCCTCTGGCTGTTCCTAAGTTGTATCCTTTACAATAAACTGGTGAATGTAAATGTTTCCCTGAGTTCTGTGAGCCATTCTGGCAAAGTAGCGAACTTGAGGAGAGTCCTAGGAACCTCTGATTTGTAGCCAAGTAGGACAGAGTTGTGGGTAACCACTACTGGGGACCCACTACTTGGGACTGGTGTCTGAAGGGAGGACAGTCTTGTGGGACTGGGCCCTTAACCTGTGCGGTCTGACAATATCACCAGGCCGATTGTGGCAGAATTGAATTGCATTATAGGATACTCAGTTGGTGTCAGCAGAGAACTGGAGAATAGATTGGTGTGAACCCCCCACAATTTGGTTTTGTAAGTATTGTGAGTAGAGAGAGAAAGGGAGTTTATTCCTCCTTTCCTCCGTCAACCCTACAGAATAGGGGCAGTCCTCCAGAACTGTCCTTCTAGATTCACTGAAAAAATAGTAATACTTTCTTATTATGCATTTCTGTGTTTTCTGGTTTCCATACAATACACATAGATTTTGTTTCTGTCAGGGAGGGGGAAACCGTTTTTATTTAAAACAAGAAAACAAAAAGTGTTAGGAGACAATGACCCCAGTTTTGAAAGAAAAAATAAAGGGGCCTGCGCGTGCGTGTGTGTGTGTGTGTGTGTGTGTGTGTAAGACACTGGCATGGTGGTCATTGCCGGTGATAGGATTATAGCTGATTTTAATGGTTTACTTGCCTTCTCGTCATTTTCTAAGTTTTTATAAAAGTGACAAAAGCCAGATACATCACGCATAACATCCTCATATTCCCTATTAGATCTCGTGTTACCTCAACGATCCATCAAATTGTAAGGAAATCATGAGTTTCTCACTGTGTTTCAGTCAAATGGACTTGTCTGGAGTCCAAAAGCACATTAAATAATCTTGAAAACACTCATCAGAGCCACAAAATGAACGCCTGAAGAGCTAAGGGTCTGGACCCAAATCCAGGCCGTGCAGCTGTATTCCAGGCCACTGAACAGTACCGCACCCACGGGTGGTACTGAGTACACGAACAAAGCACTCAGCAGTGTCTGTTTCTCAGAAGCCGTCCTCTATTACACTGTACAACCAGGCGGGAGTCTGCTCCTGAGGGATATTCTGCATACATCTACATACAAAAGCACTAGAAACAGGTGCTTACCACCCAGCTGTGTACCTCTCAGGGGTTCTGTTTTCTCCTCTGTCAAACGAAGCTGGTAACTGCCAGGCAGGGTTGCTCAGGGCGTTAAATGGGACAGAGCACAGAAAATGCCTGGATGCTTGGCAAACAGCTATTGTTATTCTTATTGCTGCTGAATTGAATTTAAAGACAAATGACTATCCTATAATGTTTTCTGAAATCTAATTTAAATCAACAAACATTGTCTGAGCCCCTATTTTAGATTTTTTTTTTTTCAACGTTTATTTATTTTTGGGACAGAGAGAGACAGAGCATGAACGGGGGAGGGGCAGAGAGAGAGGGAGACACAGAATCGGAAACAGGCTCCAGGCTCCGAGCCATCAGCCCAGAGCCTGACGCGGGGCTCGAACTCACGGACCGCGAGATCGTGACCTGGCTGAAGTCGGACGCTTCACCGACTGCGCCACCCAGGCGCCCCTCCTGAGCCCCTATTTTATACCAGGCACTGCACTAGGTGGGGACTTTCAGGATTAGGAAGGGAGGTACCAATCTGTTACCATGCTCTTAGAAATCATCATCTATAGCTTTACAAAGTAGTCGTGGTTTCCTTGGCAACATCAGCCTGGGGATAAAAAGAGTTAAAGGTACAGTCCTTGAGTTGTATTTCCTTTTTTTTTTTTTTTTAATGTTTATTCATCTATTTTGGAGAGAGAGAGAGAGAATGCGCATGTGTGCACACACAAGTGGGAGAGGGGCACACGGAGAGGGAGGGAGGGGGCGAGGGGGGGAGAGAGAGACAGAGAGAGAATACCAAGCAGTCTCTGAGCTGTCAGCTTGGAGCCTGATGTGAGGCTCAGTCTCATAAACTGTGAGATCATGACCTGAGCCAAAATCAAGAGCCAGACAGAGCCACCCAAGCTCCCCGAGCTCCCCGAGCTGCATCCTGAGACGCTGCTCCACCTTTGTGATTACAGATATCCCAGCTCTTCTCAAACTCCTCCTAAACTCTGTGTGTCACCCCTGCTGCCCAGTGCATCTCCTCAGCCTGGCACGAGGCTCCACTCTTCTGCTGGCAAAAGCAGAACTCCTGACACCAGGTGGAATCTCCATTTCTCCTTCCTTGGTCTAGTTGCTTTCTAGACCCTTTTATGGCCCCTTTCACCTTCTGCTGTGGCTGGATCCAGGCAAGCATGTGAGACTCCCCAGTTCCCACATGAATGCCTCACCAAAGTAAAGAAAATTAGACTTCCTCCATGAGAAAGAGCCCAGATAGAATGTCTGTTCTCTTCCAACAGCTTAGAGAGATGCCAAAGAAATGATTTTGTTTTCATCTTCTCCTCTTGAGACTGTCTCAACGGTCCCTGGTGAAGTGAACATGGTGAGCAATACAGTCCCTTCTTTCCTCCGGCCTGATAACAGGGCTCCGTCTACTTGACTTCATTGCCCTTCGAGGCTTCCTTGGTCCTTCCATTGATCTTCTTCTGGAGAGAATTCTCTACCAAACCTCTAGGTGTTTCTCAATGTGTCTGACTCCTGAGTCCTTAGGCTCTTGAGTTGGAACCCTGCTACACAGTAGCTGAAACATAGGCAGAGCATAATCCATCCTATTTTTAATTACATCTCTAATTAAACTCTAAACCCTTTAGCTATACCCCAAGTAATGTGATTTCAAGACCTTTCACTTCCTGGTCACCCTTTCAGGACACTTTATAGTGTGTCAACTGTTAAAGAAAACATTATTTTGACACTTGTTAAATGGCAAACTTTATTCAAAACCATTATGATAGAGATGTTGTAAGAAGCAAGAGATTCAGTTCAACTCCAGATACCACAGAGACAGGTGGGGATTTATAGCCAATGAGCAGAATGAAGGGTCAGTGGACAGAAAATTGCTAACAGGATACATCAAGGGTAGGAGGATTTCCACTAAAATGACTTAGCAGGATTCTTGCTATCCCTGGTCTGGGTAGACCAAAGACAGGACTGGGGCCAAGGTCCAGGCCTAGTCCAAAAGGCTCAGAGAAGGCTCACTAACTTTTGGTCAAGGAGAGATTCTTTACCACATTGTTGCCTGTTTTAAAACATGGCTCTTGGAACTGAACAATGTAACACAGACAGGATCTGACCAATGCAGGGTCTAAAAGGATTATGTCCTTTCTCGAGTGGATGTTAAATTTCTGTCTCATCCACTGTGTAGATGATATTGATATTAGATTGCTGTGTAGCTACAGAATTCCATTCTGTGGCTGGCTCAGAATTAAGATCACAGGCAAGGAAAATGTCAGGTGTTTACTCACAAGAACTCTTCTGTTTGCAATCTATCCATCATCTTACTACCCAAATTATATTCTTCAAATATAGACCTGAGCAACCTCCAATTGTCTTTTGGGTAAATCCATCCACCTTAGCACAGCACATAAGCCCAACACAATGAGGTCGATTAGTTGAGTGAATTCCCTCAAAATTGAGAAACTTGGGTCTAATCCAAACCATCTGCCCTGAAGCAGAGCTCTAGAGAGGTGTATTAGGATTCTCCAGAGAAACAGGGCCAGGAGTATATAGAGAGATACATGGAGAAGATTTATTATAAGTACTGGTTCATGAGGTGATGGAGACCAGCAGTTTCATCATCTGCTGCCTGCAAGCTGGAGAACCAGGAGAGTTGGTGGTATAATTCTCTAAGTCCAAAGCCCTGAGTCAATTCTCTTAGTCAATTCTCTTAAGTCAATTCTCTAAGTCCAAAGCCCTGAGAATTGGAGAGTTAATGGTATAAATTCCAATCAGAGTCCAAAAGCCAAGAACCAGGAGCACCCATGTCCAAGGGCAGAAGATGAATGTCTCAGTTCATGCAGAGAAAGCCAATTCATCCTTTCTCCACTTTTTTGTTCTATTTGGGGCCCTTCGTGGATTGGATAATGGCCATATTGGGGAGAGCCATCTGCTTTACTAGCTTCACCTCTTCAAGTGCTAATCTCTTCTGAAAACACCCTCACAGACACACCTAAAAACAGTGTTTAACCAGCTATGCATCCCTTATACAGTCCAAACAAATTGATGATAAAGTTGACCATCACAGGAGGGGTGGGCCCCGAGGTGGTTTGAGGGAGGGTGGGCTCCTATCCAAGACCCCAGAGAAACCAGAGCACAGATGCCGAGAGCCATGTCGTGGAGGGATGCTGAGACCAAAACCAGAAAGTCAGTCCTGAGATGATCAGGCTGGCTGGGCAAAGAGGAGAAGCTAAAACATTAACTCTCGGTGAAGGATGGTTCAAGGAATGGGGCTGGGGGAAGCAAAAGAGTATCCCTCAAGGCAGGTAGAGGGTAGGTGAGGGGTTCTGGAGATGGAGTTTAGCTCCTACAATGGATCCCCCTTATTATGGAAACATGAGTCTGTGTGCACAAGACAGGTTTAATCACAGGTGCTGTAATAGTTTTGACAGAATGAGAAATTTTGAGTTTTTGAGACTCTAAAGCTGGTGATTGGAGTTAGAACAGGAAGAACAAGGTTTTATCTCATGTGTCAACTCTGACAGGTCACTGGCTAGGTGAGGCCTGAGTCGAGGATTCTGAAGATGCATTTTTTATAGGACAAAGAATAAGAAATAAGGAACAGAAAAATAGAAAATAAAGAACAAAAATAGAAGTTTAAAGCCCAGAGTTGCCTTAGCATTCAGGGATTGGCTGACCAGATATAGAGTAGCCCCCCCCTTATCCGTGGGGGATACATTCCAAGACACCCAGTGGATGCTTGAAACTGTGGATAGTACCTGTGAGAACCACTGACCCAACCAAAGAAGGGAGGCAGAGACTCAGAGCACGGGGAAGCAAGGCTTTAATCAATGTTCTTGTAAGAGCAGGTGTCTGATGACACACTAGGGGCAGTTACAGCAGACAATTTATCTCCTAATGTGAAGTCCCTCCCCTGGCTGAGTACGACAGAGGTTACAACCTTACCTGGAAGTCGCCTGTGCCCATGTAAGGCAAAAAGTAGTCTGATTGGAACAAATGTACATTTCCTGAGTTGATGCAGAGACTTTTAGTCCCTGCTTTGTTCATTGGCACATGCTCATTGCAAAGCCAGCAAAGATAAGCCTGAGAAACGGAGAGGGGACGAACCAGAAAGTGAAGTGTCTAAGGGCTTGGGACTCCATTATTGGTAGGGGGAGGGGTCATACATATTTCCAATAGGTTGTAGACCTACTGTTAACTAGACAACACAGCTTTTATTTGGTATTTCTGAAAATGATTCATCTCTCTGACTTCTCACGGTACCAGACCCTATATATACCTTTTTTTCCTTTACATACATACCTATGATAAAGTTTAATTCACAAGTTAGGCACAGTGAGATATTAACAACAATAAGAAATAACAAAATAGAACAATTATAACAACACACTGTAATAAACGTTATGTTATGTGGTCTCTCTCTCTCTCAAAATATCTAATTGTACTGTACTCACCCTTCTTGTGATGATGGGAAGTGATATAATGCCCACATGATGAGATGAAGCAAGGCGAATGACTTAGGCTTTGTGACATAGCATTAGGCTACACCTGACCTTCTGACCTTAAGTCAGAAGGAGGATCTACTATTTCAGGACAGAGAATGACTGTGGTCACTGAAACCAAACCGTGGAGAGCAAAACCATGGGTAAGGGGGCACTTCTGTACTGTGTTTCTGGTCAAGCAGAACATTTACAGGGACACAGAAGTTTTCCCAGTCTTGGTTTGCTGCTGTGACACCTGGGCTGGAGAAGCTCCCGCTTGGGCCTAGTATTATATTTCAACAGACACCAGTGCCTTTATCCCCTGTTGCACACGGCTGTGCAGGGAGCCTGGCCCGCAGATCTGTGGCATCACGGAGAGGAGCACTGGGCAATCTAATGGTGCTCCCGTGCGCTCCCGGGCCCTACAGCTGGTGTGGCATCTGACACCAAGTATGGCTGTGTTTCTTTTACACTTTTTTTTTTTTTTTCAACGTTTATTTATTTTGGGGACAGAGAGAGACAGAGCATGAACGGGGGAGGGGCAGAGAGAGAGGGAGACACAGAATCGGAAACAGGCTCCAGGCTCTGAGCCATCAGCCGAGAGCCTGACGCGGGGCTCGAACTCCCGGACCGCGAGATCGTGACCTGGCTGAAGTCGGACGCTTAACCGACTGCGCCACCCCAGGCGCCCCTCTTTTACACTTTTTAAATATCCTGTGGTTGCCTGTGAGTTTGCCCCGTGGCGCACAGCCTGAGAACCACGGCCTTGAGAGCCACTCCATCCCCTTTATGCTGACAGCTCTGTTTTCTCTTTAAAATAAATTATTTTCCTGTTTTCTTATTTGAACTTACTAGCCAGAGTCACTCAATTAATGGAGTACACTTGGTGAAAGAGAAAAAAAAAAAGGTAGTATTTTGGCTATTAGAAGAAAATGGTGAAAAGTGGGGGGAAAAAATGAACCCAGGCAGTCTTAGACCAGGATCTTACTAAATCACCCAACACGTGTCAAAGTGCGTCCTAAAAGGCATTTTTTTCCTTTTGAATTATGGCCAACTTCTGTTGTTTGGTTTTGATTGACAGCTGGGATAGACTGGAACAGTGGGGGGAATGGGTGAAACCACACTCCCAGGGCAAAACGTAGGGTTTTTTGTTTTTGTGTTTTTAAAACTTTAAAAACCAGGGACGACAGAGAAGGACAATGAGAAGAAGGAAAAATTGTCGCTCCCCTCACACACGTAGCTCTTTTTTAATTACTCATTTGGCAAAGATCTATATTCCTTTGCCTAGAGGCAGTGATGTTTGCATCCAATGCTTTCATGCAGGATGTTAAAGAAACAATGGCTGGTGAGAGCCCTAGCTAAAAAGGATGAAAGAATCTTTGGGCTTGCGGGAGTGCCTTCCTGTGGCCCCATTCTGCTTCAGCCTGAGTGAGGTGGCCTTGTCCAGGCCTGCTCAAGTCTTTCTTTTGTTCCGCTTTAAGCATCTTTATAACCCAGTCTCTGGGTCCTTTAGACCAGAAGAAGGTGAAAGCTAAGCCTCACAGCGGGACAGGATTGCTCAGATGGTGCAGAGCTATTAAATCCTCAGCCATTCGGAAGTGCGGACTGTTGTTTTTAACACAGGAGGAACCTAATTATCCAAGTGAATGGGGCCCTCATGGGTGGTTCCTTAAAACTCTGTGAGTCATACAACCAAAAATTGAAAAAACAGATCCTGAGACCCATGAGTAATAGAGCACTATTTCAGAATCAGGGGTGCATTTTTGCTTTTGTTTCCAGATTCCTGAATATAAGTTTCATTGCATAGAAATCTGAGCTGGTGGCAAAAAGAGCAAAAATGAATGTGTTGAGCCCCTTGGTTCATAGTCAGCATTTTCTTGTAGAACAAGGAGCAGTGGTAAGAATTCGTTCTCATCCACAAGGCAGCTGCGCTGACACTTTAAGCAGCTGGCTGTAATGTCAGCAAGCGACTTGACGTTGATCATTTCACAAGCGAAGTTAAACGCTCCAGACTTGCACAGAAGCGCTGGCAATAAAGGAGTGCTCCCGAAGACAGCCAGTGAGAAGAGCCAGCCCCTCAGTCAAAGGAGGAGAAAGCTTCTCTTTGTAAACTAAAACAGAAAAAAGGCAAGGCATCGTATTTTCAATTACTAATCAGCTATTTCATCCTGCAGCCAAAGCACTTATCTGTTGACTGAACGTATCCCTGTAATGGTTTGGTTTAATGATGTTTGGAATGTTAAAAGGCTACGATATGAAACATCCCACTCATTTGCACCATCATTAAGAAAATGAATTAGAACAGTGGCATTTCAGAGTCGAATGTGGTGCTGTTACACCAAAATAGGAGCATCCGTTGAACATTTCCCCAGAGCCCAGGCAGGCCCTGGATTTGGGGAACCAGGAAAGGCTAAGTACTTGGGATTACTAAAGGTATGGAAATCAAAACATCTGCCCCAAACTGTCTCCTTGTACTTCAGGAGCTGTCAATTTCCAAAGCTGAACTGGGGAGTAAACATTTTCAAAACGTTTGGAAGAGGAATTGCTTGCCCTTAACCACATCGTGAAACAAGCCCAGCAACGAGGCACTTGGAGGGACCACATTTAGAGAAAGTGGGGAGGTGGACCTGAGGATTCCAAAGGAGTCTAGTGTAGACTTGCATACGAACGTTAATTTAGGAACAGGGAAAATGGAAACAATATAGGTTCCGTGGCTCTGAATTCCACCAAAGAAAAGCGACAAGAAAGGAATGTATGGTACAATTATTATCTAAACTGTATAGAATTCTGAGAGTTTATGGAGGAAGCCAGGAACCACAGGTGTTTCCATGGGGTCAAATGGACAGTGACACTGCGTGGCTCCCAGATACAGTTCAGGGGAGAAAGGAATGAGTGGAGACCTCAGGTTTGGGATCTCAGGTGCAGATTCTGTTAACAACAGCAATAACAGCAACACACAAATTCTTTCTTCCCATGTGGCCACTGGACTTGCTCTTACTTTTACCCTAAATATACCCATTGTCACAGGGCTGGCTATTTCTAGTCATCCACCCTCTATGAACTTGCCCCAACCACTGGTTACTCTCCACTATATCACTCTGCTTTAATGCATTCATGGCTTTTACCACCACCTGAATTTATCTCATCATTTCAGTATTTGTTAATGGTTTCTCTCCAGTGGTGGAAAATGTTTAACAACTGGCAGCGGGGGGAGGGAAATGATAGTAAATACATGTAACACACAACTTCCAAACAATAAGAAAATATGCAAGACTTTTTATTATAAATTCCATAGAGTCAATTGGTTTTCACAGAATGCCTTTGAGGAGTTTTGCCAAAGTCTTGTATCTGTAGCCAAACTATGCTTGCAGTTGAACCATGGTTTGGCCAATAGGGTTGCATCCCAGTCTGCTCTTTTCCCAATAAAAGTATAGCCATTAGATCTGACATATCATCTCTTTAGACGATTTCTCACCCTCACACAAATTATATTTACTAAATTTAATTTAGCTTCAGCACTAATGGTTGCAACAGCACTAGCGATCATTGCAAATTTTTGTGTAATTGCAAAGATTGGAACATTGGGTATTAATAGCTGCAAAATTCCTAAAAACGTGACAATCCCCTCTCCTCGGGTCAGCACAAGCTCTGTGCCCCTCTAGCTTGGATGATAGTAAGCTCTATGAAAAAACAAAGGATACCTGGCATATATCAAATGCACTCAGATCCTTTCTTAATGTAAAACATACTAATATCTTGGTTTTGATTCTCTTAAATCTTTCCATGTGAGACTCTCAGTCTTCCGGGGATGGAAAGACTGGGGAGGGTGCTGTCATCCCAACTATGGTTGCCCAGCCACTAAGAATGGCAATTTGCACGTTCATTATTAGAGGATTCTAACCATCAGAGATTTTGGTCAGAGCTGCAGACATCCAAACCAATTCTTCTCACTGTCAGACTGTCTTTTTATAGACATTGTGTCATGGGTTCCAAAATGTTGAAAGGCTCCTTGTCTCCTGACTCACACTGTTTAATTCTGCCTCCTCACAGAAGTCTGCAATTTCCACCCAGGCTGGTCATAGGACTGAATGTGGTGTTTCTTTTGCCCATAAGATATGTAAACTATTAGTTTGTTAGAGCTGCTGTGACAAAGTACCACAAACTGGGTCCCTGAAACTACAGAAACTCATTGTCTCATAGGTCTGGAGGCTAGAAGTCTAAAATCAAGATGTCGGCTGGGTTGGTTCCTTCTGAGGGAGAATCTGTCCTGTGCCTCTGTCTTAGCTGCTGGTGGTTTGGTTTGTTGGCAATCTTTGATGTTCCTTGGCTTGTGGACGCATCGTCCGGATCACTCTGCCTTCAATGTTCACATTGTATTCTCCCCAGGTGTTTGCCTATGTCCAAATTTCTCCTGTTTATAAGGACACCACACATATTGAAGAAAGGGCCCACCCTACTCCAGTATGACTGCATCTTAACTAATCACATCTGCAGTAACTCTATTTCCAAGTTCACATTCTGAGGTACTGGGGGTTGGGACTTCCACACATGAATTGGAAGAAGGACACAATTCAATCCAATAGTGGATGTGTGTGTGTGTGTGTGTGTGTGTGTGTGTGTGTGTGTGTCTAACTCTAAAGACCTTTGAACTAGATGGGATTCTAACATAAGTAAATGTATTTTCCATGTAGCAATTAAAAATTTTTTAACTTTATGGGATCTTGCATTCTTTCATAGCTTTAGGATATTATAACTCTTACGGGTATTTAAAGATATTTCACACAGCTTTGTTTGGCTTGTGGGCAAGAAATCAAGAGGTCATTCTTCTGACAACCCGGTTTGAGTCAACAATGTAAAATGCTGGATAACATGCTATAAATGTACATTATATCTTTGAAATCCACTCTGAAATCTTTATTATGTTACTCCTATGATCCCTCTAGAAATTCAACAAAAACATTTCCATGATTACTTGCTATGAATCGATTCCAAGATGAGCATTTTTTCCTCACATTAAAAAAAAATTTGAGGGGCACCTGGATGGCTCAGTCGGTTAAGACTCCGGCTTCGGCTCAGGTCATGATCTCACGGTTTGTGGGTTCGAGCCCCGCGTCCGGCTCTGTGCTGACAGTTCAGAGCCTGGAGCCTGCTTCCAATTCTGTGTCTCCTTCTCTCTCTGCCCTCCCCCACTTGTGCTCTATTTCTATCAAAAATAAATAAACGTAAAAAAAATTTAAAAAAAATTGAGTATAGTTGACACACAGTGCTTCAGGTGTACAACATAGTGATTTGACAAGTTTATACATTATGCTATGCTCAACACAAGTGTAGCAACCATCTGTCCCAGTATATCGCTATTATAATATCACTGACTGTATTCTTTATGCTCTGCTTTTTATTCCCGTGACTTATTCATTCCATAACTGAAAGCCTGTATCTCTCTCTCTCCCCTTTACCTATTTTGCCCCTTCCCCCTCTCCTTCCCGTGTCTTTCTCCACATTTTAACATCTCTGAATCAGATCTGTTTATGATCTCCAGCATGTTGTAGTTTAATTAGCAGCATATTTTTTTTCTTTCCAGGGAGACATAAAATAATATGATCTTTATTAATGATGTCTTAGTTTCAATGAAGTGCAATTTGAAGTATCTATTCGTGCAGACACTGCTAAGTATGCAGAATATACAGAATCGTAAAAGCAAAAAGTGGTAGCTGCCTTCACAGTCTCTTGGGAAGAGAGGTAAGTAAACAATAAACTTCAGTGTAGTGATTTGGGGGCATAGTTTTTTCTTAGACTCGTAATGTTCACTTACCGACTGCCCTTTTCATTCATACTGCATTGTAAGTGTTGTGGGTTTTTTAGGTTTACTTATTTATTTTGAGAGAGAAAGTGCACAAGCACAAGTAGGGGGAGGGTAGAAAGAGAGAAAGGGAGAGAGAGAATCCCAAGCAGGCTCCATGCTGTCAGTGCAGAGCCCAATGCAGGTTTCAAACTCACAAACCACAAGATCATGACCTGAGCTGAAATCAGACACTTAACTGAGCCACCTAGGTGCCCCTGTAAGTGTTGGTTTTCTTGCCTCTTGTCTCCAGTAGTTTGAAGGCAAGTGTCCTATCTTAACCACCCATATACTCTGGACTTCATATAGCCCATAATCAATGCTAAATGATTAAATAAATGGATTAAGTTCCTTTAAGCCTACACTGTGTTGGAAAGTCTCACTAAGAAAACTTAGATTGATTTTAGTCTTAATTACAAAAACCGAGTCAAGTTTAATTGCCTATTCCAACAGGAATTTCAAGCAATACTGCCCAGAATGCATAAAATTGTTTTTGTTGTTGTTGTTGTTGTTATTGTTGTTGTTGTGGTGGTGGTGGTGGTGGTTTTTGGTAAAAGCTGGAAAATCATGGCAAAGCATAAGGATTGTTTTGTGGTCTGTTCTGTGGTCTGTGATGGTTATTCTCTACCAATCACCAACTGGACTGCAATACCATTTTGAAATGTGGGGGTGTGGAGGGATGTGTGGGGTGATATCTTCCTTCTATTTTAGGGAGTTCAGACAAAATTAAGTCTAGGTGAGTTTTAATTGACATTTTGATTGGTAAATAGATGCACAGACCAAGATACAGATTTAATAATGCAGGGCCCCTGGATGACTCCGTCAGTTAAGCATCTGACTTCGGCTCAGGTCATGATCTCACAGTTCGTGGGTTTGAGCCCCAGGTTGGGCTCCACACTGAGAGCTCAGAGCCTGGAGCCCGTTTTGGATTTTGTGTGTGTGTGTCTCCCTCTGCTCCTCTCCCTCTGCTCCCTGTGCTCTTTCTCTCTCTCAAAACTAAATAAGTAAAACATTAAAAAAAAAAAAAGATTTAATAATACAAGTGCAATATGAGGCATCTGTGTCAGTTTTCTATAGCTGCATAACAAATTATCATAAACTTAGCAGCTTAAAATAGCATACTTTTATTATCTCAGGGTTCTGTGGACATAGCTTAGCTGGGCTTTCTGCTTAGGGTCTCACAAGGCTACAAGGCTGGATTCTCTGCTTAGGGTTCACCAGACTGTGTTTTAAGGATCTGCTTCCAAACTCCCTCAAGATTTTTGCCAGAATTCATCTCCTTGTGGTTGTATGACTGAGGTCCCTATTTTCTTGCTGGCTTCAGCTAGGGGCTGCTCTCAGCTCTAAAAGCCACCTGCAATTCCTTGCCATCACATGTTGCCATCACAATATGGCTCTCTCTTTCAAAGCCAGCAACAGAGAGAGAATCTTTGACCTAAGGGAGAGTCAAGTTCTCTTCTAAAGACTTTTATCTGATGAAATCAGGTCCATCCAGGATAATCTCCCTTTCGATTAGCTAAGAATCAACCGATTTAGAACCTTAGTTACATTTGCAATAACGCTTCACCGTTACCATATTCTGTTGGCTAGAAGCCGGTCACAAGTCCCACTCAAACTAAAGGAGAGGAGATGACATAAGATGTGAACATTAGGGAGGGGGGATCGAGGGACCCATCTTAGAATTCTGCCTATTTTGTATATATATCTTCTCACTGCAATCTCACGGCAGACCTATAGAAAAATGGGTGCCTTGCTGGCTCAGTTTGTAGAGCATATGCAAATCTTGATCTCAGGGTTGTGAGTTCGAGCCCCACATTGGGTGTAGAGATTACTTAAAATTTTTTTAAATGTTTAAATAAAGAACCATGGAAAAATAATAACTATGAAGTTAACTTCATGGAATCCCAGAGCTGGAAAGGACCACTAGAAACATTCCCTGCTTCGAAGGGAATAATCCGTAACCAGACCTGAAAACTAATGTGTATACTTTTACAAATCTCCATGGAAAGTGATTCCATTTGTAATCAGTCCTGGTGGATCATAAAGTTAGCACTTGTTAACCTAAACACCTAAACAACTTGATTTTACTGTCATTGCACGAGTACCAAAATTGCCAGAAGTGTGGACCACGCAGGAGCATGGAGCGATCTTGGTATCAAAAAAGCAAATATTGGGGCGCCTGGGTGGCGCAGTCGGTTGAGCGTCCGACTTCAGCCAGGTCACGATCTCGCGGTCCGTGAGTTCGAGCCCCGCGTCGCGCTCTGGGCTGATGGCTCAGAGCCTGGAGCCTGTTCCCGATTCTGTGTCTCCCTCTCTCTCTGCCCCTCCCCCGTTCATGCTCTGTCTCTCTCTGTCCCAAAAATAAATAAAAAACCTTGAAAAAAAAAATTTTAAAAAAGCAAATATTTGTAAAGTAAACGTAGTGCGATTTCCCGGAACTCCCTCTAAATCTAGAAATTGTCAGTTCAGGAGCTCATACCTACAGGCTCTGCTGGTATCCTTCTTCAGTAGTTGGTTTCTCTGGTATCAAGCAGAAAATGCAAAGAGGAGACAGTTACCACGCACCAAACCCTTGCCGCTCCAAGTGTGGATTGGCCACACTGGCATCACTTGAGAGCTTGTTGAAAATGCAGACTCTTGGGCGCCTGGGTGGCTCAGTCGGTTGGGCGGCCGACTTCGGCTCGGGTCATGGTCTCGTGGTCCGTGGGTTGGAGCCCCGCGTCGGGCTCTGTGCTGACAGCTCGGAGCCTGGGGCCTGTTTCGGATTCTGTGTCTCCCTCTCTCTGACCCTCCCCCGTTCATGCTCTGTCTCTGTCTCAAAAATAAATAAACGTTAAAAAAATTAAAAAAAAAAAAAAGAAAAAGAAAATGCAGACTCTTGGGCTCGCCTCAGACCTGTTGAATCAGAATCTTCATTTTAACAAGATCTCCAGGCATTCACATGCACATT
Source organism: Lynx canadensis (assembly GCF_007474595.2). Lineage (NCBI taxonomy): Eukaryota > Metazoa > Chordata > Mammalia > Carnivora > Felidae > Lynx > Lynx canadensis. Next base: position 93,315,648 of record NC_044309.1, on the reverse strand, counting down.
AAAGTCTACGAGGTCTGTATTAAACTTTCCAGAGCAATGTACCCGTCAGCCCTCCCCAAACCACTTGAGATATCCAGCCCCTGTCAGTTGCTCTCTATTTTGAGGGAATTGCTGTCATTGTATTATTCCGTTGTTGTTGCGATTCTATTATTTATTTATTTGTGTCCCAGCTTTATTGAGATATAGTTTACATATAATGTTGTATAAGTTTAAGGTACACAGTGTAATGATCAGAAAGACGTATGCGTTGCAAAATTATCACCACAATAAGGTTACTTTACATATCTCTCATCTCATATACTTACATTTTGTTGTGTGTTGAGAACTTTTAAACTCTACTCTCTCAGCGACTTTCAAATTGTTAACTATAGTCACCATGCTGTGCATTGCATCCTCAGAATTTATTCTTCTTATAATTGGAAGCTTGTACTCTTTGGCCACCTTTTTCCCCTTCCCCCACACCTAGCATTTAAAATATAATCCAAAATCATTGGTCTGACTACTATTTCACTTTGCTCACAGCAATATGCAATCTGATCTGTTAAAAGTGTCTATGTAAGAGCAGAGACCACATTATTGGGATTTTGCCAACTTACTTTTTTTTTAATGTTTACTTTTATTTTTGACAGAGAGTGCACGCACGGGGGTGGGGGGGGGTGCAGAGAGAGAGGGAGAGAGGAGATCCAAAGTGGGTTCCCTGCTGAGAGTGGAGAGGCTCCAACCCACGAACCATGACCTGAGCTGAAGTCGGACTGAGCTTAACCGACTGAGCCACCCAGGTGCCCCTTTGCCAACTTATTTTTTAAAGGTTGCCCTTGTGACCTGTTGTTAGAAAACAGTTCACTTAGGAACTGATTTGGATACGCTTGGTTGCAGTGTAACACCAATTGGCTGATGTTACAATGACCAAAATATCAATATCCTTAATTTCTATTATATAGCAGAACACACATATATTTGACTCTTTGCTTCATCCAAGCATATACGGGACTCCAGAGAACTTCTGGGGAACCTTGTCATATTCACATGAGGATCCTTTCCAGGGTCTAGAACAGTATTTTATAGCAGAAGCTGAATTAAGAAGGGCACAAGCCTAGAAGACAAGGCTGTGGCTATACATGTACATTAGAAGGAAACTAATGGGAAAAGAAAACAGGACAAGGTGGTCTGGATTTTGTTTCCCTATTCACTCAGGTACCATGGGTCTTTGTGAGCAGTCTCTTCTCCAGCTTTGGGAACAGGGCCCTATCTACATCACATCTGCACCAAGTGCAGGCTTTTCACAAATCTTTGGAGGACACGGTCAATCTTACTAGAGATTTTGTGGAAGACAAAGAGAAGGTTTAGATTGCATCTTAAACTGCAAACAATCTAACAAAATTCCCCACTAGACCTTTCTGTTTTCTCCCAGCTCTGGGCTGCCCTACAGTCTCTCTCTCAATATATTTTCCTCCCATATCCCTAGCTTTTCCATCTCCTATACCCCTTAATATTCATCCTTTCCTGTGAGAACAATGTGGCCCTGTTTCAAATCTTTCCATTTTGTATAACTGCACATTACTTAATACTCTCTTTAAGAAAGATCATTTCACTTTGCATTCAGGAAACAAATAATCCTCCAGTTGTGGGGCTCTCTCCTCTCATAGGGCTGCCAGGATTATGAATAATAAATGACCTACAGTTTAACCTAGTGGCTCAGGGTTTGGGTCTGGAGTCAAGATTCTACTCATGTAAATTAGTCATGTAACTTACCTCGTGTAAATTACTCAACCCCTCTAAGCCTCACGTCCTTGATATGTAAAATGAAGTGTGGACTCCAAGCAATGCAGACTGTATCTTGAATGATCAAAACAATCCTTAACTTATTTATGCATTTGGGGAGATTCATATCAGACATCATAGGAGAAAGGATTTCCCCAATTCCAGTGCATGGCACAAAATAATAAGTGGGTTACAACAGCAATTATTAAATAATTCCCAATCTCAATCATTCCAAGTAAATGAGGGTCTACAAAATTAAACTCTTAAGTACTCATTCAAAAAGCATCTATTTAATGACTACTACATAGTACTGCAAAAGCAAAATAAGGAAAAAGGAAGTAGGAGATAAATAAGCATCTAATGAGAGCCAGCTATGTGCCAGGCACTTTACATATGTCGTCTCATTTATTCCTTCAAATAACATAATGATAGAAATTAGTATCCCCACTTCTATGGATAATGAGACAGAGCTTTGAGAGGTTCTCTGTACTTTGCACAAAAGGCACAGATCTGAGTTTGTACCTAGGTCTGTGTGGCTCCGAGCCCTATACCTTCTATAAGTTGCAGTGCCTCAAAAGTAGAATATATGACCAAATCTTAAATTCTAAAGAGGAGAAGAGTTATTAGAAAAAGGAGAAAAACAAGAGAAATACAGGAAGCAATGGGACAAGAAGGAGAATCAGATGTTGAGGGAAGGATAAAAGAATAACAGGAGGAAGTTGGAAGGGCGACTCTTCCAGCACCATCTACAACAGGAGCTCAGGGACAGCCAGCCCTCTGAGCTGACTCTTATCACCTTAGGTGATGTGTGAACTGGGGTCAAGAGGAAATGCATCACTTCTATGGTTTACCAACAACTGCAGCTCGCAACAAATGATCTCACCCTCTCCTTTGAGACATTCAGACAGAAGTACTTTAGCCTTCTATGTACAATTTAATTCTCTGTCTTATTTACAATTTAATGTTGTGCTACCCAGTAATTGTCTCATGTGGATTCATCTCATTCTCATAACCAGACTATAAAAGACTTAGTGCATGTACCTTGGTTTACTATTCTGTAAGAAGATAGTCATGGATGAAAACACACTACTAAATTTTATGAAACCTTTCTAAGAAGAAACTGAAAAACACAGAACTTGGGATAGAGAAATTTGTTTCAAGTGTGAATAACAGAAGAGAGAGGTGAGCCCAGACGTAAACCTGCACATACATGGTCAACTAATTTTTGAATTAGAACACAGAATTTAAAAAAGGACAGTCTCTTTGATTAATGGTTTTGGGAAAACTGGATATCCACATACAAAAGAATGAAACTGGACCCCTACCTTACACTACTCACAAATATTAACTCAAAATGGATCAACGATTCCAATGTAAGACCTGAAACTGTAAAACTCCTAGAAGAAGACATAGTGGGAAAGATCTTGGACATTGGTCTTGGCAATGGTTTCTTGCATAAGCCACCAAAAGCCCAGGCAATAAAAACTAAAATAAACAAGAGAGTGCATTAAATTAAAGAGCTTCTGCAAAGCAAACAGTCAATAAATTGAAAAGTCAACTTACCGAGTTGGGAAAAATACTCACAAACCATCTATCTGATAATGGTTAGTATCCAAAATATAAAGAACTCATACAACTCAATAGCAAAAAAGAAAACAGTCCCATTAAAAACCGACAAATGGCCAATATGAAAAGGTCTTCAACGCCACTAATCAGGGAAATGCAAATCAAAATCACAATGAGATATTATCTCACACCTGTTAGGATGGCCATTATCAAAAAAGATAAGCGATAACAAATATTGGTGAGGATATGGAAAAAAGGGAACCTTTAGATAATGCTGATGGGAATATAAAATGTTACAGCCATTATGGAAAAGAGTTCTCAGAATATTAAAAGTAGAATTACAGTATGATCAAGCAATCCCACTCCTGGGTAGATACCTGAAGGAATTGAAATCACTATCTCGAAGAGATATCCGCACATCCATGTTCACTGTAGCATTATTCACAATAGCCAAGATGAGGAAACAACCTGTGTCGGTCAGTGGATGAATGGATAAAGACGATGTGATGTACACACACACACGCTGGAATATTACTCAGCCATGAGAAAGAAGAAATCCCATCACTTGCCATAACATGGGTGGACCTTGAGGGCATTATGCTAAGTGAAATAAGTCAGAGAAAGACAAATGCTGTACACTCTCACTTATATGTGGAATCTAAGAGAGCCAAACTTGCAAAAACAGAGAGTAGAATGGCAGTCACCAGGGGCTGGTGGGGATGGGATATCGGGGAGACGTTGTTTAAGGGTACAAACTTGCAACTCCTAGATAATAAGTTCTGGAGATCTAATGTACAGCATGGTGATTATAACCAATAATACATATCATAAACTCCAAAGTTGCTAGGAGACTAAATCTTAATTGTTCTCACCACAAAAAAGAATTGATAATTTTGTGATGTTTTAGAGGAGTTAGCTACAGATAGGGTGGTAAATACACTGTAATATATAAATATGTCAAACCACAACAACAACACATTGTACACCTTAACCTACACAATATGTCAACTACATCTCAATTAAAAATTCAAGAATAATAATGAGTAAATAACATAGATTTTGGAAATATATCGCCACATATTATGAACATATCTTGCTGGTGCCATGGAAGTGAGGGTGTCTGTCCCCTGAAGGAAGTGACTGCTTGCCAGCTAATCAGCTGCCCTGAGAAGTGATGCTGGGGGAGAAGTATGTGTGGTAGGGGGAGGAAGGATATTTTCTTTGCTCCTGGTCTGGTCCACACTTGGCCCAGTCTCTGTGTTATGGAATTGCCTGGAGCACCTCTGGTGTGGGGGAAGCTGTTCCTGGTCACAGCACGATAACCTTGGGGGCAAGCAGGGAGTATGCAGAGGAGAGGACCTCAGGTTAAACCCTGACTGTAGTTTCCCTGAATCATTCTCTGTGCCACGTGGCCTTTTGTCATCCGTACAATGTGTTCTGCACCAGATCAGGGAGGGGTCCACACCCACACTTGGTCAGAGTGACAGAGAAACGCTGGATCCCTTCCCTTGAGGTCAGAGGACGGGCTGCCACCGAGAGCAACTGGGCGTGGCAAGCCCTGAGGCACTCTCTAGGGGTGTAACCTTGAGGAAGCCACTTAACCAAAGTCTGTCTCAATTCCCCATTTGTAGTATGAAAAGAAACAACAGCTACCTCTCAGGGTTGCCATGAGGATTAGAGAAATGTGTGTGGAGCGACTGAACTTTATATATGTATTCATTGTTTATTCATCTCATCCCATATTATTGTAATTACTACCTGCCAAGCACCAAGCATTAGAAACGCAGCAGTGAGCAAGACAGATCAAGTCCCTGCTCTCTTGATGTCATATTCTAGTGAGGAGGGGAGACAGACCGTCAGCAAATAAATACAGTCAGAACCTGATTTGCATGCACACGACTTATTGGGGGGGGGGGGGGACCTGTAGAGGGTGAGGGAACCAGGAGGGGGAAAGGCAAGAAGCTGAGCTGGCGTGTGCTCAGGTAGAATCTCACCTTGGCCTGATCAGCGGGGGCTCTGGGGTGCAAGCCACACCTTCAGAACTGTACTTCGAAGCAAGAGGACGGAGCATTCGTACCCCTGGCTCTGTCCGTCGTTGGCCACCCTGGGTGAAAAGTGGCTCCTTGGTCAAGGGAGACACTACAGAGACCATCACAGGAGCAAGCTGTCAGCAGCAGGTTTACAGGAAGTGGGCTGCGGGCGCACTGGCTGGTAAAGGCACCCGGCGCAGGGCAACAACAACATCTACATCTATTCCAAGAGGAGAAGTCACGGAGTAATAAGTGTGAGGACAGAATGAACATTCAGTGACATGAAGGAGACTCGGATTGGGTGGCCACGAAACACGGCTGGATTCAGATCTCGTGGAAACTGAAGCTTATCATTTGGGGGCTCTTTCAGAGTAGAAGAACATAAAATCATGAAAACAAAACTAGTACAAACATGAAGATTTATTCAAAATGAGAAATTAGGACAAATTACAAATAATAAAAGCTAACGAATGCCTCAAACATCACAAAATCGAGGAAAAAAAAGGCCCATGATATTTATATTAACTCCCTGACGCACATACCTTTTCTGTCCTACATACTTTGGCTACATTTTTTTTATGATACCCTCATGTGATAACGGTTTGGTAATATACCATCTATTAAGAGGATAAGGATATTTTGATCTTTCCCCTAAAATGGTAGGTCAAAAAAAAAAAAAAAAAAACCAACAACACTTTTTTTGTAATTTTTTTTTTAAGTTTCTTTGAGTTTCAGAACTTGTTATTTGTCAAAATTATGTGACTTTTTAGGATTATTGTCAAGTTTGGAAAAACCTCTCTTTTTTAAGGAAGATTCTATTTTTAAGTAACCTCCCAACATGGGGCCCAAACTCACAACCCAGAGATCAAGAGTCGCATGCTCTACCAACTGAACCAGCCAAGTGCCCCAGAGAAGCCTCTATTATGTTTCTTTCCTGGGGCACCTGGGTGGCTCAGTCAGTGAAGCCTGCGACTTCAGCTCAGGTCATGATCTCGGGGTTCATGGGTTTGAGCCCCTCATCAGGCTCTGTGCTGACAGCTTAGAGCCTGGAGCCTGCTTCAAATTCTGTGTCTCTGTCTCTATCTGCCCCTCCCCATCTCTCAAAACATAAATAAATACTTAAAATAATTTTTTAAAAAGTTTCTTTCCTAAATGAGCTGTAAGCCCTGGAAGAATGTACCACGACTAGCTTCTGACTCCACCCATTTCAAATTCACTCTTCTCCCATGCTATCCTCATCGTTTGGTTGCTGAGTGTCATGGGACATGTTCTTAGTGAGCTGCCTATATATGACCATATGATAGGTGATTGGCCAGGAGGATTGACAATATTCCAGGACAGTGAATCAGCTTCCCCTTAGCCCGCTCTCCAAAATGCCCATAGCCACTCCAATGCCACTTGATTGGGGGGGGGGGAAGCATAAGGGAGGGACAACTAGAGTAAAAAGAGAGAGCAGCCTTACATTTTAACAGACTGTTGTTAAAATATTCACTTTTGCAACATTTACAAAAACACACAAGCATGTGAATAGATTGCTAGGGTCCCCTCAGGACTCAGAAAGGGCCACAGCAGTGAGCCATTCAGAAATGAAAGCTTCATTAGCTTTGCTCTAAATTCACCTCTGTTAGTGAGAGACTCTGAGCAGGTGACATAGACACCAAAAACACTTAGTTGGCATTCACAAAATTATTTTTGGGGGGTGCCTCGGTGGCTCACTTGGTTGGGCTTTGGACCCTTGGTTTCAGCCCAAGTCATGATCTCTCAGTTTATGAGTTCAAGCCCTGCGTCGGGCTCTGCCCTGGCAATGCAGAGCCTGCTTAGCATTCTCTCTCTCTCTCAAAAATAAACATTAAAAAAATGAATTTTTAAAAAAATGTTTATTTATTTATTTTGAGAGATGGAACATGTACATGCATGTGAGTTGGGGAGGGACAGAGAGAGAGTGAGAGAGAGAGAATCCCCAGCAGGGCCATGTTCAGTGCAGAGCCCCCCAACTGGGACTGGAACCCACAAACCGTGAGATCATGACTTGAGCCAAAATCAAGAAGAGTCTGATGCTTAACGGACTGAGTCACCCAGGCACCCCCTCAATAAATTATTATTAATTAAAGACTCATGGTGAATTCCCTGTGGTCTTTTTTTTTAATGTTTTATTTATTTTGGGGAGAGGGGCAGAGAGAGAGGGACAGAGGATCTGAAGTGGGCTCTGCGCTGATAGCAGTGAACCCGATGTGGGGGCTTGACCTCATAAACCACAAGATCATGACCTGACTGTCAACTGACAGAGCCACCCAGGTGCCCCTCACTGCAATCTTTGATGGCAGGGATCCTTGGCTCTATTCAGACAGCCAGGCCAAATGATTGAATGCCGGGAAGGTAGCGCTTCCCCAGGAAGGTTTCTCTTAAAACAGAAGTTGCCTACATCAGAGACCTCTCCTAAAATACCCCATTTATTGGTCTTCGGCCACCCTTGCGTACAGGCAGTGAGTGATAATGGGCTGTTCGGGTTGGTTGGAATCAGTGAAGATTTAAATCCGTGCATGTTTGGCTATGATTTGCATCTTCCCTTGCTCGGTCTCTCGGTGAGGGGAGTCCCTTGTGCCTGCCAGGTGTCCCTGATTAGAACACGAGTCTCCCAGCCTTGTAATTATTTACCTGTCCGGCTCCCTTAGAAAAATGAGCTGTGCTAAGGCAGAGCCCTGTCTTATTTATACGCCTAGCACACAGCCCAGCACACAGAAGGCATTTAATCCATGTTGCGAGATGAATGCACGATTGCCCATCCAGGAATGTAGGGAAAGAAAAAAAAGCATTCCATCAGTTTCTTTGTTTTATCTCAAATTCCCAAGGGCCGGTAAGTTAATACTTTGTTCAATTCGGTCAGTAATGTAACGCTTGACCCTGAACGACTGAAGAATATTTCTGTTTTTCAGGTCACTTGCAGAAAGCACAAGCTAGTTTACACAAATAATTTTCGCCCTTGGATAGAAAGCATTCACAAAATAAAGGAGAAATAACACACAATATGCGGTTTTCATTCTGGTTACTCTGCACCAAAATATGGAACAGAATCTCTTTCTTATTTTTGAGAAGGACAAGAGAGCTGCTTGTCTAGAAGCACTGTTCCCTTCATCAATAAATAAAAGGTCCTTGTGTTTGCAAGGATTTCACATGATGTCCAAAAAAAAAAAAAAAAAAAGGCGTGTAAAGTTTTCCATCGCAAGCGTGCTCACCAGATTTGTGTGAACCACCTAATTACAGAGGATTCGGAGGGATGAACCACGCTTCTGTGCAGTGCTAACAGAAAGGTCCAGGATGTCCGGGGGGGGTTCCTCTTTCCTGTCTATCTTTCACAGATCCAAAAGCAACAGTGAAACTCACAGTGATGTTTGAATTACAGCTGAGAATTTGACACTTCAAAGGGACTAACAATCTCTGACATCAAGCTAAATTAACAGCAGAGAATATATTTTTTTCCTGTATTGAAATTATTAACAGTGTTGGAAAAAAGCGACTTAAACCTGTCATAAACTTTCTAGGGCTCTTCAATAAACCCTGGATTAACAGAAGAGCCTACTTAACTCCAAAGATTTCAAAGGATTTAAACAATATAAATATTTTTATAAAAAATTAAAGTCTAAAGATGCCTGTGTGGCTCAGTCAGTTAAGCATCTGACTTTGGCTCGGGTCATGATCTCACAGTTGGTGAGTTCGAGCCCTGTGTCTGGTTCTGTGCTGACAGCTCAGAGCCTGGAGCCTGCTTAAGATTGTGTCTCCCTCTTTCTCTCTGCCCTTCCCCCACTCACACTACATTCTGCCTCTCTCTCAAAAATAAACATTAAAAAAAATTTTTTTTAATTAAAGTCTAGACAAATCCTGAAAGTAGTAAATGAAGATTAACCAGATATTTGGAAAATATGTATATTTATCAAATATCTATGTAAGGCAAGAAGAGCGTTAGTTTCATTAATGAAGGAGTAACAGGCTGGTAAATGGAATAAAATAGAATTTTATTATGTAAAAGTTAATCTGTTAAAATAATAATAATAAAAGTCTATCTATGTGGCTTCAGGTGAGAGCCCTCTAGCCAACTGCCCTATTTTTTTTTAATGTTTTATTTATTTTTGAGAAAGAGACAGAGTGCACACAGGGGAGGGGCAGAGAGAGAGGGAGGCACAGAATTCTAAGCAGATCCAGGCTCTGAGCTGTCAACAAACAGCCCGACGCAGGGCTCAAACCCACAAACTGTGAGATCATGACCTGAGCTGAAGCTGCACGCTTAACCAACTGAGCCATCCAGGTGACCCAACTGCCCTATTTTTAAGGGTAATTATGAATGATAATGAAAGTTTTTGCCTAATTCCACTCAACTATCCCTCTGTACACTGGTCTACTAGTATGTGAAAATGCAACATCAGCCTCATTATTGGGCTCTGCTAAAATAAGTTAGCTTTTTTTTAAAGTTTATTTATTTTGAGAGAGAGAGAGAGAGAGAAAATGAGCAGGGAGGGGCAGAGAGAGAGAGGGAGAGACAGAGGATCTGAAGCAGGCTCTGTGCTAAGAGATCATGACCTGAGGCCAAGTCGGATGCTTACCCGACTGAGCCACCCAGGTGCCCCTAAAATAACTTAGCTTTTATCAGTTGTTAATACCTTTAGTTTGACTGGCATTTGAGCTAGCAAGGTTGTGAAGGCAAGAACTCTGAGTGGGTAGGTGGGCTGCAGAGGTCAAGAAAGGTGAACATATAAAATGGTATCCAAAGCATGGTTAAAAAAAAAAAATCGATGAGCGGCTCAGTCGCTTAAGCCTCTGACTTTGGCTCAGGTCATGATCTCGGGGTTCACGAGTTAGAGCCCCATGTTAGGCTCTGTGCTAACAATTCAGAGCCTGGATCCTGCTTCAGACTTTGTGTCTCCCTCTCTCTCTGCCTCTCCCTGTCCCCACTCTCTTCCTCTCCCTCTCTCTCTTTCTCTCTCTCAAAATAAATAAATAAATAAATAAATAAATAAATATTAAAAAACGTTTTAAATAAAAAAAAAAAATCAACTGTCTCTGGGAGATAGATACTCTTTCTCTGGGTAGGACCTGTACAATGAGCTCGTAGCCTGGGCTGTGGTCAGCTCACCCAAGTCATGCCATGCCAGCTCAAAGGTTTTTTTTCAGGCGATGACCTTCTCTGGGCCTGTGTTCTCTTCTCTCCCTGTGATGTTAGGTAGTGGTCAAGTCCACGGGCTCTGCAGCCAGATTTACAATTCAGGTGTATGACCTTGGACAAGGTACATTGTTGTTTAGACACGTCTGCTCCATTAAAATGTAACTTCCATGAGGGTGAGGACTTCCTGTCGTTCACAGCCATGGAAGAGGTCCCTGTGCATAGTAAGTGCTCAACACTTATTAATGGAATGAGTGAATGAAGTATTGAACCTCTCTGGGCCTAGTCTTCTCGTTTGTAAAATGAGGATAATAGGAGCACTCAATAGGATATGTACACAGGTATGTATATGTAGGTAGCAACCAGGGTCAAAATGCAGGCACGGGGCTTAGCCCTCCGCTGGGTCCTCTATGTTCTTCCTGGCTAGGGAGAAAGTGGCTTCAGGATGTGCAGCTGCTGACAAAGGGACAGATGAGACAACTGCAGGTGGGTCCTGTTATGCGTTATTCGATCATGTTTACTTGGAAGTTCACTCTGCTCTTTCAAGAAAGAGATTCAGTGGTACAGATGTCCTTACACTCTTATTTTTGTTTTCACGGACCAGCCACTTATTTTAACCAGGTGAAAATGACTCCAATAAAATGTGATTGAAGGAAGGGCACATTTTCAGTTACATGTTGGAGCTCCCATTTTCATTCCACTTCCACAACTTGAGTGGGAAAATATTTTTAGAAGTCGGTATGCTCAGTTACAGAGTAAGTGTATAAACAAACTGGAATCTTTCCTGCAGGTGGCTGTGTTCGGTTGGAAAAAAATAATGAACATATTTTTGCAAGAGCAAAATTAAATATTAAACACCAATGAATAAACTTAACAAGAAATATGAAGGCTTATATGAAGAATCCTCTACAATTTTACTCATACACATAAAAGAAAATAAATAAATGAAGAGACACAGTTCACTTACAGATGAGAAGATTCATTATCATAAAGGCATCAATTCCAAATTAATTTAGAACTGTAATGTGAAATTTTGCATGGTATTTTTCTTAGACTTATTCAAAATAACTTTTTTTTTAAGTTTTTTTGTTTGTTTGTTTGTTTGAGAGGGGGGTGGCAGAGAGAGAGAATCCCAAGCAGGCTCTGCACCATTAGCACAGAGCCCGTATGGGGCTCAAACTCATGAGCTGCAAGATCATGACCTGAGCTGAAATCAAGATCTGGATGTTTAACCGACTGAGCCACCCAGGTGTCCCCAAAATAACTTTAAACCTCAACTTTTTAGTCTACACTTATGAGAATAACCAATATGATTTAGAAAAACAGGAGAATATGGTTAAGGAAGGAATTGTCCTATCAACTATTTAACAAAACATATTATAAAGGTATAATACTGAAAGTATAATACCTAAGACTGCTAGTCATAACCCCCTCAATTTACTTCATGGCCTACTAAGAATTGTGAACTGCAGTTTGAAAAACAGTGGCTTATAGATATAAAAAATAGACCATTTGGTTAAATATATGTCAGTATGGTCATGAAGAATATATGCAGCTCTTAAACATAATGTGGTAGATGGGGCGCCTGGGTGGCGCAGTCGGTTAAGCGTCCGACTTCAGCCAGGTCACGATCTCGCGGTCCGTGAGTTCGAGCCCCGCGTCGGGCTCTGGGCTGATGGCTCAGAGCCTGGAGCCTGTTTCTGATTCTGTGTCTCCCTCTCTCTCTGCTCCTCCCCCGTTCATGCTCTGTCTCTCTCTGTCCCAAAAATAAATAAACGTTGGAAAAAAAAAACAAAAAACAAAAAAAAAAACATAATGTGGTAGAACTGTGTATTAGCATGAAAGATGTTGGCAATATATAGGTAACTAAAAAACTTGCTAGAATTAACCCATATTGAAAGAACAACATCAAAAATATATGTGTATACAAGCAGAGAAAAAAAAACATATGGACAGATAAATGCTAATATATTAACAAAGGTTATAGTTCACTTATCTTTAGCTTAAACCTCATTTCTAATTTTTTGCTATTATAAGTAATACTATGATTACTACCTTTATGAAAAAAAAAACATTTTCCAAATTTCAGATGAACCTTAGGATAGGTTCATAGAAGTAGAATTACCTTAATAAACATTTTTTTTTAATTTTTTTTTTTTTTTAATTTTTTTTCAACGTTTATTTATTTTTGGGACAGAGAGAGACAGAGCATGAACGGGCGAGGGGCAGAGAGAGAGGGAGACACAGAATTGGAAACAGGCTCCAGGCTCTGAGCCATCAGCCCAGAGCCTGACGTGGGGCTCGAACTCACGGACCGTGAGATCGTGACCTGGCTGAAGTCGGATGCTTAACCAACTGCGCCACCCAGGCGCCCCCTTAATAAACATTTTTAAGGCTACATCCCAAAATTATTTTCTAAAAGTTGTAGCAATTTTCATCCCTACTTAAAAGGTATGAATGGCCACCTCCTTATACTCTGACTCATTAGAAATCTCATTTTTAAAAATGAATAATTATAAATTTTAAAAAAATATTTGCTCTCCTGATAGGTTGTTTTTCACTATTGTTTTAATTTGTCTTTTATTTCCAGTGAGGTTGAACACTTTTCCATATGTTAGTCATTTGTATTTCCTCTTCTGTGTATTGTTGCAAATGCTTTCTGCCTGGACCCTTTCCTTCTGAGTGATAATGAACATTAACACAATGAAGGTTACCACGATGCAAATTTTTTCACTGCTAAAGAATTTATTATTACATAATTTCATATCAAAACTCAGAGTCAAAAATTTTCTTCCACCTAAGGCCCCATCTAATCATAAAATGAAGAAAAATTTGAAGATATCTAAGGAACTATATGCCCTACAAATTTATTATAACCATTCATTGCCAAAGACATTTTTCATCTACGCTTGATACTTCAAATATAATGACTTTTAAATTTCCTTTCCTCCTCCCTCTAAATGTGCTCCAAAAAGTAATTTTAATTAATATGTTGGGACATTAAGAAATTTTATTTACAAAAAAAATTTTTAAAAATGGGGCGCCTGGCTGGCTCAGTCGGATAAGCATCCGACTTCAACTCAGGTCATGATCTCACGGTTTGTGAATTTGAGCCCCATGTCGGGCTCTGTGCTGACAGCTCAGAGCCTGGAGCCTGCTTCGGATTCTGTGTCTCCCTCATTCTCTGCCCCTCCCCTGCTCATGCTCTGTGTTTCTCTATCTCAAAAATAAATAAAACATTTTTTAAAATTTTTTAAAAAAAAAGAAATTTTATTTAGATAGCATCAAATTATCTTGTGAACACCACTGAATAAATAAAATTATTTAGAAAAAGTTGTGTCCAGCAGATCTAAAAAAGTAAAATAAGCTTACTGGGCTGGAACTAATTCTTGGTCTATTTTCAGCAATCAACAGAGCTATCATGGAACGTTCAGGACATACTTATAGTGCCATAGTGAAGACAGTCATTATTTTATTTTCATGAGTCAAGTATTTAATAGGTAAAGATTTAGTGTTTTTCAAACTGTGAATGGGTTAGGAAATCAGTTACGTGGGTCAGACTGGATTTTTTTTTTCTTTAATGAAATAGAATGGAAGGGAAGAGAAAAAAAAAAAAAACCAAGAGCCTCACATGTCATAAAGATAAGTATTACTTCATGTAACGTGCCAAGTCACTATGTCAAATGCATCCCTACTATGGGTTATGGTCAAATAAGTTTAAAAGCACAGGACTTCAGGGGTGCCTGGGTGGCTCAGTCAGTTGAGTGTCCAACTTTGGCTCAGGTCATGATCCCATGGTTCGTGGGTTTGAACCCCACGTCGGACTCTATGCTGACAGCTCAGAGGCTGGATCCTGCTTCGGGTGCTATGTCTCCCTTTCTCACTGCCCCTTCCCTGCTCATGTTCTGTCTCTCAAAAATGAATAAACATTAAAACAAAACATAGGACCTCAGATAATATCCAGTGTTCTCATTTTTTTTAAATTGTGGGGTTTTTTTGGTTTTTGATAGCTTTTTAAAAATGTTTATTTATTTATTTGGAGAGAGAGAGATAGAGAGTGAGCAGTGGAGGGGCAGAGACAGAGGGAGAGAGAATCCCAAGCAGGCTCTGCACTGTCAGAAGGGAGCCCAATATAGGGCTTGAACTCACTCACCATGAGATCATGACCTGAGCCAAAATCAAGAGTCAGATGCTTAACCAACTGAGCCACCCAGGCGCCTCTAAAAAAATTGCTAATTAACTCCATCCTTACTCCAACAATTACTCTCCACTAACATTAGCCTTTAATGACATATTGGTTTTAAAGAGGATTATTCATTTACTGCTACCATCTGCGATGTATTGTTCTAGGCACTGAGGATACAGTATAGTAAACTGAGATCCCTATTGTCACAGAGCTCCTATAGAACAGGAAGACAGGTGATGTATATTGTCAGATGATTCTATGAGCACCATGAAAAGCAGGAGGGTAAAGAGGGCAAGTGACTCAGGTACAATCTCAGAAAGGATGTTGCAAGAAGAGATCACTGAGAAGGTGACATTGGAGCAGAGTTCAATGTTTAACTTTTTTTTATGTTTATTTTTGAGAGAGAGAGAGAGATTATTGTCTGAGGCAGGCTCTGTGCTGATGGCAAGAGAGCCCGAAGAAGGGCTCGAACCCATGAAACATGAGATCATGACCTGAGCCGAAGTTGGATGCTCAACTGACTGAGCCACCCAGGGGCCCCAACATTTAACTTTTTAATAGCATTTTAAATGTTATTTTAAATCCAAATGAACATCTTAACAAATAATAAAACAATTGCTGAGACTTAAGGTATGTAAACTACTTAATTCCCTACTATGATATTTCATTTTTTGTTCATATGGGAACAGGTGTGTAAACATTTACACATATATAAATATATTAAAATATATTTTAATATTTACTTATTTTTGGAAGAGCACAAGTGGGGGAGGGGCAGAGAGAGGGAGACAGAAAATCCGAAGCGGGCTCTGCGCTGACAGGCTAACAGCAGCTGGCCCAAGCCTGATGCGGGGCTCAAACTCACAAACCTCAATATCATGCCCTGAGGCCTAAGTCAGACACTCAACTGACTGAGCCACCCAGGTGCCCCTCATTTATATTTTTAATCATTTGCTCAGCAGATGTTCATTTTGCACCTGCCAAAGGCTGGCCTCTGTATTGGGCCCTGGGGATGGAACTGAGAAAAAGATAAACTTAATTCCTGCTCTCAAAAGTGCCCAGTCTACTGGGATATTCAAAATTAGGAAATAGGCAAAGATAATCACAATGTGGTAAGTATGTGACGAGGGCGTGCAGGCTGCAATTCCCTTCTTAGGGGATCAGGGAAGGCTTCCTGGAGGAGTGATGAACCAGCTGAGGTATAAAGCATGAAATAAAATTGTTGTAATTTCCAAATTGTTGGAGGCTCACCCTCATTTAAAATCAGAGTTGAGGGGCGCCTGGGTGGCTCAGTCGGTTGGGCATCCGACTTCGGCTCAGGTCATGATCTCACGGTTTGTGAGTTTGAGCCCCGCGTGGGGCTCTGTGCTGACAGCTCAGAGCCTGGAACCTGCTTCAGCTTCTACGTCTCCCTCTCTTGCTCTGCTCCTCCCCCCTTCATGCTGTCTGTCTCTCTGTCAAGAATAAATACAACGTTAAAAAAAAATTTTTTTTTTTTTAATCAGAGTTGAGACGTTAGGCATTTCAGTGGTGTTTAACGAGAAACTTTGCATTGTGACAGAAGTGCTTGTAACTTCACACTGCCCTGGGTTAGTCACTACCCTCTGTTTGAGAACATACAGAAGGTTAGAGAATGTTTACACACCTGTTCCCATAAAACTTAAATCCATAACGATTCTTTATCTTGTGATGGTAAAGTTAAGTTTCTCTTTGTGTACTAAGAAGGGCAAAGAGTGTTCCTGCAATACTGAGAGGTATGTTTTTGTAGGTGAGCTATTGATTCGTAACCTGGAAACGGCGTGCGTCTGTCCTGCGGAACTGCATTCTATGTTACAGTGTTGCAGAGAATTGTGTTTCTTCACTGGAGGTTGCAAACTGTTTGTCACAGGAGGTTAAACTAGTTCACAAACCTTGCGATAATTAACCAGTTAAGACCTCACTGATGCTGTTATAATGAACTCAACCAGTAAAAAATGCTGTTGGTTTTCTTGGTGTAACGAAAATATCTGAAGCTTTTTCCTCCTTGCATAGATTATGCAAATAAAAATAAGTAAGTGAGACTAACCCAGTTAATTTGAAGCACAACCCCAAACCTCATTCTGACAAGGCAGCACGCAGGTGGAATGAGGAGTCCAGTGTTCCAGATCAAGGGAACTGAATACAGGAAGGGCTGAAGGCCCGCACAGGCAAGTTCGTTTCAGAAAATGAAAGTGGTTTAGATGTGGAGCTTCCGGGTGAAGATGGCAGACTGAACAGATGTGTGTGATTTCCCTCCCTAAGCCAAACTTAATCTGCGATTGCAATACCCTCCCAAAATGGCATTTCATAACCACCACGACCCAAGTTTTAGCCAAAGAGTTTATTGCTCTCCAGAATACTATATTTTATCCATTTATTTGCTGCTCCCTCTCATTAGAAAGTAAGTAGCTCATAGAGAACAGGCCTTTTGTCTATTTTGCTTGTTAACACCCCCAATTAAGAATGGGAGACTAAAAACTGTTCAAGAATGAGGCTTATT
Organism: Lynx canadensis; assembly: GCF_007474595.2. Taxonomy (NCBI): domain Eukaryota; kingdom Metazoa; phylum Chordata; class Mammalia; order Carnivora; family Felidae; genus Lynx; species Lynx canadensis. The sequence goes on along the minus strand of NC_044309.1, from coordinate 93,298,435 downwards.
CATTTTGATCTTCACTCTAGGACCGGGGCAATATGGATAGATTACTTGCTGACTCTTCCTCCCCATCCTCTATCCCCTTTTAGCATTTCTGAATATTTCCCTTTGGACTGACCCGAAATTTCCCCAAGAAGAACCTTACAATCTCCTACCTGGAGGATAAGCCCTGGAAAGCTATCAGATTCTGGGAGCTGAGTAGGGGAGAGAGGTCTGGGAGTTTCTGCATTTAAAGTATTTTTTAAATCAACTTTTCCATATTGGTTTGTAGACTTACAGGAGCAGATCTATGTCCAAACTGGCTCCGCTCAAGAAATAGAAGCAAGAAGCTGATTATCTGTCCTATGACTTCCCGTTTTATGCTTCAAAGTTCTGCCAGCTTTCTTCAACAGTCTCTCTTTGGTCCCATTTGTCAATTCAAATGTTAAGAGGTGTCTGTTCACTTACCTTAGGTCTTTCACATAATTTTTGTGGATCTCTGATCTGAGACTTCCTCACTCTTTCTTCCTTATCCTTCTATCCCCCAATGAGTCACACCTTCTCTTATTTATTTCCTTTACACAAAGCAAGCAGCCTCATATGGGACTGAAGCTGTATATATTTCTGATCAAGGAGGATGAGGTGGAAGGAAAGGGAAGCAAGGGAACTGACTGGAAGGCCAGAAGCCCCATAACACAGTATATTCAGGATGTTTATGGAAAGTGCTTGGATTTCCTTAACTCAACCACATGTATATAAAGATTCCAGCTGAATTTACATGAACTTGATAAACTTCATTTTTCCATGAAGTCACATTGGAAAGAAAAATGGTCTTCAAAATGAAGTCCTTCTTTGCTAACCCTTCTATTAATTCTTCTGATTCCAGGCTACCATGTGCAAATGAGCTGCAAAGACAGGATCACCATTTAGATGGCATTTATCAATGAGGACCCTGAAACTCTCACATAAATGATGTCACCTTTACCAAACAATAGTGATGCTTTACCTCACACTGGCTTGACTTGCCTTTTTTTTAAATGTGGCAGCCAAAACACAAATTTGCTACTGTAACAACGGAGAAATTATATTCAGTAGAATTCTTTTTGGGGAGAACACTCCATTTGTTTTGAAGGAATGTCTTGGTAATAAGATCTTTTGGGATTATGAAGCAGAGACTGGCAACCCAAGTATCCATCAATGGATGCACGGATAAATAAAATGTAACATGTACATAGGATGGAATATTATTCAGCCTTAAAAAGGAAGGCAATTCTGACACATGCTATGACATGGATGAACTATGAGAACACTGTGCTAGGTTAAATAAGCCAGTGGCAAAAAGACAAATATTCCATGATTCCACTTGTACAAGGTATCTAGAGTAATCAAATTCATTGAGACAGAAAGTAGAATGAAAGTTGCCAAGGGCTGAGGAGGGGGAAATGAGATGTTTTTAATGGGTAAAGAGTTTCAGTTTTTCAAGATGAAAAGTCCTGGAGATTGGTTGTGCAACAATGTGAATATACTTAACCCTACTGCACTGTAGACTTAAAAATGGTCATGATGGTAAATTTTGTGTTATGTGTATTTTACCACAACTAAAAAATCTTGAAAACCTGTAAAAAAAAAAAAAAAAGACCATGAAGTACCATATTTAAAATAATCTAACATTTTAAAAGTTTGCTGATTTAAGTATACTTATGATGGCTTTCTAGCTTACACAGTTATTTTTAAGATAAAAATATATAATACAAATTTTTTTTTTTTTTATCCTTATTTTTGGGACAGAGAGAGACAGAGCACGAACGGGAGAGGGTCAGAGAGAGAGGGAGACACAGAATCGGAAACAGGCTCCAGGCTCTGAGCCATCAGCCCAGAGCCTGACGCGGGGCTCGAACTCACGGACCGCGAGATCGTGACCTGGCTGAAGTCGGACGCTTAACCGACTGCGCCACCCAGGCGCCCCTATAATACAAATTTTTAAGATGATAGATATTTACATTCTTTTTCTCATAATGTCTCCTGTCTCCCTGACACTTTTGTACCCCAGTCCTCCTGACCACTGTCCCACAGCATTCTATTTGGGAATGGCTGGATCAACCCAGTAGCTGAAATTAACAAACTCCCCTAATTTTTGTTGAGTCGCAGAGCCTAAGCCTTGACTTGAGACAAGATAAGTGGGCCAAAAATGTATTGATGATTGATTTCCTATATACTTTCTCACTGGCAACCTAGGTCCACAGTGGGCCCAGGAATCTGTGGTTTTTTAATGGCCCCAAAGTATTTATAATGATCAGCCAGGACTAGGAAACACCAGACTAGAGGAGAAGCATTAAAATATTTTCATGGACAAGTAAATATTTGGGAGTAATACCCGAAAGTCATTTTGAAGCTCTTGAATAAAATTCCAAGCTTACATTAGAAGACTTGTCAGGAGAAACCCTCTGACACTAGAAAATTATTTTAAATTTTTATTTTCTCTTATTTGAAGATCACAATTACATGAATAACTTGATTTCCCTCCCTCAGTTGTTATAGGTAATAGCATGCTTAATTGAAAGTGTTATTCTTACCTGTGCTGCAGACAGGAAAAGGTAGGTTCAGGGCTTCTTGGGCTCAAGGCCTATGTAGTCACTGAGGCCTATGTAGTCCACACTTAGAAGAACTCCAGGGGTGCCTGGGTGGCTCAGTTGGTTAAGCATCCCACTCTTGATTTTGGCTCAGGTCATGATCTCATGGTTGTGAGATCAAACTTCACGCTGGGCTCTGTGCTGGATATGAAACCTGCTTAAGATTCTCTCTTTCCCTCTCTCTAGCCCTGCCTCTCCCTTTCTCTCTCTCTGAAAAAAAAAAAAAAAAAAGAGCCCCATGCCGGGCCTAATACTCTGCAGTTGCCATTTTAAAATTCTTTTTGGTTTTTAAGTTTTAATTCCAGTTAGTTAACATACAGGGTTATATTAGTTTCAGGTGTACAATACAGGATTCAACAATTCCATACAATACCTGGTGCTCATCACAACAAGTGCATGCCTTAATCTCCATCACTTATTTCACCCATCCCTCCAACCCCCTCCCCTCTGGTAACAATCAGTTTATTCTCTATATAGTTAAGAGTCTATTTCTTGGTTTGTCTCTCTTTCTCTCTCTCTCTCTTTTTCCTTTGCCCATTTGTTTTGTTTCTTAAATTCCACATATGAGTGAAATCGTATGGTATTTGTCTTTTTCTGACTGACTTATTTCACTTAGGGTTACACTCTCTAGCTCCATCCATGTCATTGCCAAATGGCATGATTTCATTCTTTTTATGGCTGAATAGTACTCCTGTGTGTGTGTGTGTGTGTGTGTGTGTGTGTACCACATCTTCTTTATCCATTCATCAGTCAGTGGACACTTGGGCTGCTTCCATATCTTGGCTATTGTAAATAATGCTGCTATAAACATAGGAATGTATGTATCCCTTTGAATCAGTGTTTTTGTATTCTTTGAATAAATACCCAGTAGTGTGATTGCTGGATTGCCATCTTGAATTCTTTTTTTTCAATCCTTAAAAAAAATTTTTTTTTTTTTAAATTTGAGCACATACACATGAGCCGGGGAGAGGGGTAAAGGGAGAGACACACACACACACACACACACACACACAGAGAGAGAGAGAGAGAGAGAGAAGAGAGAGAATCCCAAGCAGCCTTCACACATAACATGGAGCCCAATGCAGGGCTCAATCCCAAGACCCTGGGATCATGACCTGAGCTGAAATCAAGAGTCAGACACTTAATTGACTGAGCCGTCCAGGCATCCCTCTTTTTTTAATTCTTAATAATTTTTTAACCATATTTTCATATCACACTGGGTCCCACAAATTATCTAGCTGGTCTATAACTTGGGTTACTAATTCCAAAATGTGATGCTCTAGGCTAGTTGGGAGAACGGTTATATGAGTAAAGAAGCAGGATTGTCCTTTTATTCAAGATTCAATGTAGCTATTTTATACAAAATTTTCATAGTGATCTTGCCATGTAGCTTTGCAATACTAACACTAGAATCCACAGTTTAAAGAGAATCTGGAGCACAAAATAGTTACATCCAAGTTTCAAACAGAAATCTTCACAAAGACGGATATAATTTTCTCATAAATATTTACAAGTTTCAAATTGCTGGATCTCAGTTACTCCATTTAGCTTGGTGTTTCCTTGTGAATGAAGTCTATCCAGTGTCTATATCTTATTGAGAAAAATCTGTGAAGCTAATGCAGAAAGATGAATCAAGAATGAAAAAAAAAAGTTTCCATCCTGAGCCAAAGAATGAATCACTTGTGCATTCATATGTTATAGAAAATATGAATCCTTTTTTTTCCAGTTTTACAAGGCCAACACCTATCAGAAACACTAATTCTTATGGTAACTGATTTAGACTAGGTCTCAAATGCCATAAAAAGGCTGTTCATGGAAGTGAACAAAGAATGTATTTGTATGTTTATCTGGGGATTCTTGCCAGAATCCATTCCAAATCAGCAAAGTAACATTTGCTTTTACATTTGTGTTTTTGTGAATTTTATAAACCTTGAAGCTAACTGATTTTTGCTTGTAGAGATGTAAACTGTTATTAGGAGAGAAGACTGGGGATGTGACAGAACAGAAATATTTGTGCCTATTTATTAAACATGATTACCTTCCTCATCAGAAATCACCATAAGTCAGCTTTCTCAGAAGGCACTGGCATCCAATTCTGTGTTTCACTTCTTCCTGTCCTTAAGGCACCGAACAATGTCAGCATGTGGAAAGTACTCAGCCAACCTTCTCTTCACCCTGTCTCCAATTGTGGCCTCTCAGGGAACAAGCTCCTCCCTTCTGCTAATTTTTCACCCTTATCTTTCCTGATTGGGCAGCACCCCATGTAGCCAACTTTTCATATTCTCTCTTTCACACTTCCATTATAATTTACCTATTCTTGGTCCCACTTCTAATTTCCAAAATGAAAATCATCTAATTTCCATTTCAGGCTCATGTTTTGATGAATTGGTGTATTAACAAGGTAAAATTCTCTTCTCCTGTCTGTTTTTTTGTTTTTTGTTCTTACAGTAATTATTTCAAGACAGTGGCCAATGGGGCACCTGGGTGGCTCAGTTTGTCGAGCATCTGACTTCAGCTCAGGTCATGATCTCGCAATTCATGAGTTCAAGCCCTGCATCAGGCTCTGTGCTGACAGCTCGGAGCCTGGAGCCTGCTTCGGATTCTGTGTCTCCTTCTCTCTCTGCCCCTCCCCCACTTGTGCTCTGTCTCTATCAAAAATAAATAAAATATTAAAAAAAAAAAAGACAGTGGGCAATGGAGTGCTGTGAAAGTTGAAATTATGGTAGGCAAATGGGAGTTTGAAATATCTCTGAGTCTCATAATTCAGGTAACAGCCAATGGACAGGATTGTCTCTTTGTAAAAGATATTTAATCATTTCTTTATTCAATCATCAAACATGTGCTAAGGACTTAGCCTGTGCCAGGGCAAACAACATTGGACAAGACGATCAGGTCCCTATTCTCATGGAACTTACATTCTAGGCCTGTGGGGAGAGAGGATCATAAACAAATAATAAGGAAATATTTGGTAATGATAACTGCTATGATGAAAATAAGATATAGTGACATGAAGAGAAGTGACCACTGGGACATAGGCTGGGGCTACAGCTGTGGTCAAAGATGGCCTCCCTGAGGAGATGACATTGAAGTTGAGGCCTGAAAGATAAGACAGATGACATGGATGGTCTAGAAAAAGAACATGTCGGACAAGGGGGAAGAGCTAATGCAAAGGCCCTAAGGTGGAAGGCAGCTCTGTGTGTTCAAGGGTATTGTAGCTAGAATGTAGGATTACCAAGGGAGATGAGGGGGGAGAGGTAGGCAAGGGGCAGTTTATGTGGAGTCTTAGAGGGCAGCAGGAGTTTTTGGGTTATGATTCTGAGTGTGAACAGGAGCCACTGGAGTGTGTTAAGCAAGGGGAATGACATGTTCTGCTTATGTTTTTAAAACAGCCTTCTGGCATTTGGGTTGTAACTGCCAGAGGGGAAGCAGGGAGGGCAATTAGGACAGAGGTGACGGTGACTTGGGTCAGGATGGCACCAGTAGACGTGTCAGCAGCAGAGTCAGGATAATTTGGAGATAAGTCAACAGAATTTACTGATGTATTGCATATGGCAGTGAGGAAAGGAAAGAGAGGAGTCAAGGATAATTCCTAGGTTTAAGTTTGAGTAACTGAATGTATCACAGTCATTTTCTGAGATGGAAAAGCTGGGAAGGGGTAGTTTGGTAAAACAGGTGGAAAGGGGGAAATCAAGAGTCAGATCTTTAAAAAAAAGGTTGAGTTCAAGATGCCTATTAGACATGCGAGTAGAATTGCCAAGTGAGCATTTACACATGTAAGTCTGGAGCACAGAGGAGAGGTCAGGGATAAAATTTAAATTTTGGGGTCATTGGCATATAGATGGAAGTTTAAGCCATGGGGCTGGATGAGATTGTCTAGAGAGAGGGTAAACAGAGAAGATGAGGAGTCAAGAACGCCACCACTTAGAGGATAAGAAGAGAAGTCAGCAAAGAAGCCACTGAGATTGAGAAGTGGCCATTGGAGGTCTTTGGCAACCTTGACAGAGCAGTTTCAGAGTGATAGGAACAGAGTGAGGAGACTGAAGAAATATATATGCCATACCCTTCAAGTTTGGGCAACACCCCTAAAGCTGTGCTGGCTAGGAGCATATAATGTTCTTAAAGTTTGTTTTGTTTTGTTTTGTTTTGTTTTTCTAAACTATGTGGCACACGTAAAATATGCAACCAAAAAAATGCTGTGAAGTTTTCATTGCCACCTACATAGCCCATAAATCTTGCAATGCCCTGAAAGAACTCCTAAATAACCAGCATTAATAATTTTATAGGGTAGTTCTCCAAGACATCATGAAGGAATAGCTAATAAAAGCAATTGTAAAAAGGCTAACAAAAATAGAAAACATGACTGGGAATAACCTATGCCTGATAAATTTCTCTGTTGTAATACTAACAAAACTACCATGTAAACACATGGGATTGACTTCTATGGTTAAGGCATTCACATTATAACTAATTCCACAACAAGCAAAATATTTGTGTGGGGTTCTGACAGACTTATTTCACTAGTCACAAAGTGACATTTAATTCAACAACTGTTTTTGTTGAGCAGATGGCAAAGGGAAGGGGCTGTGATCACTGCTGACAGAGACACAAGGATGCGTCATAAGCAGGTCTTGCCTTGAAAAAGCTAGCAAGAACTCTCCTGTCCCCAGGCTGCCACTACAATGGGGGCAGGCACTGAGTCTATCTGGATTGCTATTATAACTCAACACCTAGACATAGAAGGCACTTGTTTTAGTCTTTTCAGGCTGTGATAACAAAATACCAAAATACCGGCTCACTTATAAACAGAAGTTTTTTCACAGTTCTGGAGAATGAGAAGTTCAGAATCACTGAGCTGGCAGATTTGGTGTTTGGTGAGAGCTTCCCGCTCCATAGACAGCTGTCTTGGGCTTGCTGTATCTGCAAATGGCCAAAGGGGGTAGGGAGTTTTGTGGGGTCTCTATTAAAAGAGCATTAACCACATTCATGAGGGCTCCACTCTCATGACCTAAGTACTTCCCAAAGACCCCGTCTCTTAATATCCTCACCTTCTAAGGGGCCCACCCAGGAGCTCCCAGTAATTTATTTTTGCTTTTTTTCCTTTGCCTGAGAAGACCTATCTAGAAAAATGTTGCTGCAGCCATTGTCAGAGAAATTACTACCCATGCTCTCTTCTAGGACTTTTATGGTTTCAGGTCTCACATTTGTATCCTTAACCCATTTTGAGTTTCTGTGAGATTTTTGACCACATAAGGGGATCCTTTAAAGAGAAAAGAGGGGCACCTGGGTGGCTCAGTCAGTTAAGCGTCTGCCTTCAGCTCAGGTCATGATCTCACCATTCTTGTGTTCCAGCCCTGCATCGGGCTCTCTGCTGTCTGGGTAGAGCCTGCTTAAGATCCTCTGTCTGCCTCTCTCACTGCCCTTCCCCCGCTCATGTGCATGTGTGTGCGTGGTCTCTCGCTCTCAAAAATAAATAAAAACCTGTAAACAAAATAATAAAGGGAAAAGAGAAAGGATATATATGCTGAAGAAGGCTCTTAATTGCCCAATCACATGAAGCATACTGCCTTGAGTTCTTATCTAACATTAAGCCAAATATTCTGTAGGGACAATGTGTATCAATGTCCTGGGCTGGGTCCCACAGTGGCAACTTGCAGAGAAAGCTGTTTTCTATGAACTAGCACCTACCTCCCCTGCCTGACCTTATCTTCTTGAGAAGTGGCAGTTTGGGTTAGGTCACCTGTAAATGTTGGATGAAGATGATCAACCATCCACCTTCAACAATCATGCAAATAGACTAGGATATAACACAGGGAGCAGAGCTGAAGCCTCGTTTTCTTCTGACCCATCTGTAAGCACAGAGGTGGACACGGGTAGCCACAAATGGTTTGCCTTCCTACCTACTTTGATGGGGAAACTGAGGCCGGCATCAAGGACACCTGCAGAATTGACAAAATGGAACCTCTGTGGAACTGTCCTGTCCACCCTCCTCCCAACCATTCAGAGAGGGCAAAGCCCTTGGGAGGTGTGAAAAGACTATAAATAGGACAAACTAAGGAAAGAGCCATCTCTCTCTTTCTCTCTCTTCTCCCTCTCTTCAGCTGGTGTCTCAGAAATGTCCCAGGTGTGTGTTCGGAAGAGGGGAGAGAAATGGAACCAGTTTCATGGGTGTGGGACCCGCACAGTCACTAGGGGCTCTTGCTTTCCCCATCTTGAAGTTCTTACCAATCTTTGAACAAGGAACCTCACGTCTTCATTTTGCAGTGGGTCCCCCAAATTCTGTTCAGTCCCAGAGGTGGTTGCTGGTAAAAACTAGCTTGCAGGGCAAAGCAAGCTCAGGCCTGACTCCCACCTGGGCCTTACCCTGGTGCTGGTTGACCAGCTTTTGGTCAAGTTCTTTCTCCTCCCAAGTACATCTAATGTTAGATGAGAGGGACCTTGGACTCACTTGGACTCCACTGATGTGGATCTGAGGGAACAGAAGGTAACAACTGTGACATTTCTTTTTCTTTTTCTTTTCTTTTTTTTTTTTTTTAATTTTTAAGAGAGAGACAGAGAGCGCGAGTGAGGGAGGGGTGGAGAGAGAAGGAGACACAGAATCCGAAGCAGGCTACAGGCTTTGAGCTGTCAGCACAGAACCCAAGGCAGGGCTCGAACCCACGGACCAGAAGATCATGACCTGAGCCAAAGTCGGATGCTTAACTGACCCACCTACCCAGGCACCCCAAGTGATTTTCATTTATAATCTCACAACAATTCTAGAAAGAAAGGATTAGTGTTCTCAGTTAACAGATGGGAAAAGGAGGCTCAGAGAGTTTGATTAAGTTTCCTAAGGTCACACAGTTGGAAGTGGTTCCATCAGGTTGTCAGACCTTAAAGTCTAGTTCACAGAAGTAGAACCACCGGAAGTGATAGTGAGGGACTTGTTTTAAGAATTAGACCTTGATCGTGCTCTGTCTCTCTCTCTCTCAAAAATAAATAATAAACATTAAAAAAATTGTTTTAAAGAATTAGACCTTGAAAGAGTAATTGTTGGAGCTCATTAAATGGTCTATGTAATGCTATGGCTTCTGCATCTGGTGCTGGGCCTGCAGTCTGCTGGGCAGATAGTCGGGGAAGAAAGTGGGAGAAAGCAAGGACAGCCTGGAGCCCTGCGGGGACCAGCTGGAACCCACACTAGTATCTGCCTGCCTCCAAACCTCCAACATCCATGTGAGGATGATTTCTAGGAGCAGTAGGCACCTTTTTCTGGGGTAAACACACAACACCTGGCCCTGGGGTCACAGAGGCTGAAGGCAGAGATCTCAGCCTCTCAGATCTCAGACCCGGTGAGTCAGCAGGGGAAGCCACCATGTACCTGGGTTGCTACTTGGGGGCTGGTACGCTGCCCTGACCCATACAAATCTGCATTCACTCCCTCTCCTGGTTGCTTTACTGTCCACTCCTGAAACTCAATATTTACAACATGAATATAGTACATAACATTGTGTGGTATCTTAATGCCCTCAGTGATTACTTCCATGCCAACCACATTCTATAATTCTGGAGTGGAGAGGGGGGAGGGGCTTTGCCTAGGTCAGCTGTCTGATCTCATGCCTAGTTATGATAGGACTTCCCGAAAACTGTACTTGGGAGTGGCTGTCCCGGCTGCATTGGCTCTCCCAAAGCAGTGTTCCAAGCTTGCCACTCTCCCTGAATCGCCACGTGCTCACCAACCAGGAACCTATCCAAACCCCATACTTTTGGGGTTTTACACATTCATTACTTTGTACGTTCATGGTTGATTGAATCACTGCTCATTGGTTATTGATTCAACCTCCAAGCCCCCTCTCTGTTCCTCCAACCAAGGGGGTGGGGACTGAAAGTTCCAACCCTCTAATCCCGTGTTTGGTTCTCCTGGCAACCAGCCCCTTCTTTAGGTGTAGTCCCCAAATCACTTCATTAACATAACAAGAGACACCTTTAAACTCTCACCACTTAGGAATTTCCAAACGTTTTAGGAGCTCTGGGCCCCGCTGGGGGCTTATCAATAAAAGCACACAAAGAAACAACTATAGCAAGAAGACATTTTGACTATAAATACCAAGAGTTTGTGAGGACTGAGAGAGTGTTTGTTCTGGGCGAGGTGACACTTTTCTGATCTAAATCACTCTCCTGGAGACCTTGAGGCAATTAGCTACTACCTGGTAAAAGCTACTCTTCTAACAGTGTTGAAAGCTGTGCTGTGGCCTGAGTACCAACTCGTATAAAAGTACACCTCAGCTCCATTTAGGGGCGCCTGGTGGCTCAGTCAGTTAAGCGTCCGACTTTGGGTTAGGTCATGATCTCACGGTCCATGGATTCGAGCCCCCCCCTCATTGGGCTCTGTGCTGACAGCTCAGAGCCTGGAGCCTGCTTTGAATTCTGTCTCCCTCTCTCCGCCCCTCCCCTGCTTGCACTCGCGCTCTCTCTTTTTCTCTCTCTCTCAAAAGTAAACATTTAAAGAACTTTTTTAGAAAAAGTATACCTCAACTACATGTGGACTTTATTCCCTTCTTCTCCCCTTGCCTGGACTTATGTGATTAATCTGTAACTGGTTTGGGGTATGTTGTGTCTTTGTTAGTTTGTTAAGACACATTATCCTGTATGCTACAGGTTGTGAAATTCCCACAGCAAACCTGTATTCATTGCTGACAAAGACAAACTCAGTCTCTGAGCATAATTTGCTTCCCAAAACAAAACAGCTACCATTATCTCACTATTGTTTCTGATGTGTGTGAAGAAATGTAATAAAAATTACATGAGCATGTAAAATAAAGCATACAATTGTCTCTGCCTGGATCTTCCATTTCTCCTTCGGGTTTCAACTTACACAGACACACCTTCAAGAAGCCTTCTCTGACCTGCACTCAGGCCCACCCCAACCCAATTAGCACCTTCTGTTAGTCTGTGTCACAACATCCTGTAATTTCCTGGTTTGCAATGCATATCAAAAGAGTCATTGAGTGGTTGTTTATCACTGAGCCTTCCCCAATAGAATATGCACTCTATTAAAGTGAAGGCTGTTTCTCCTTTCCACCGTGGCATTTCCAGTGCTTAGCATATTGCTAAATGTTCAATCAATTAATTACTGACACACTGAATGAATCAATTAATCACGAGAAGACAGGAGGGTTGTTTTGAAGGTTGTCTAACTATATTTATAATTTGATTTTGTGGAGTCCATTGTTGAGCGGACAAGATTTAGGCTGTTTTCAAAAGAAACACCGAAAAGTAAAGGATTAGATGGTGGTGTCTAAATATGGTGTCTCTTCTGATGAGGCCCCTAAATGTGGGGTGGAAGCTGGTGTTGGGTGGTGAAAAGAATTCTTCTGAGGCAGAACAAAGGGGCTAGAAGTTTACTGAATACACCTCAAGGGAGCCGCGGGCAGGACTCAAGAGAGGCTGTCTGCTATAAGGCAGTGGGTGGGGGCTGTTTTTAAAGGGGGAAGGTGAGGAAGTGTGGCGATGTACGGAATTTTCCCTTTTTTTGTTAACTCTGCCTGGTTATAAATAGCCCATTTGTTAGTTAGGCCCTTGAGATATTTTGAGGTGTGTTGCCTGAAGGGCCTGTGTTCAGCCAAGGGGTTGGGGTCACTTTGGGCTCTTCTGCCTTGATCAAATTTCCCTTGCTCAAGCCCATTGTCTAAAAGTGGCCTCTATTGCTTCTTGGCCTTTTGGCTAAGACCAAATGTAGTATCTGTTCTTATCAGTTTAAAAGAGGCCACTACATAGATGAAACTCACAAGTTTCAACTATATTCAAATAGTCTCTTCTTTGTCATTCTAGTATATATACATCTTTTTTTTTTTCCTTTCTTTCTCCTCACCCCCACCCCATTTCTTTTCATGGCAGGTATGGGATATTAACAAAGTTGAGGGGGGGGGTTGTTTCTCAAATATACAGGTGTTTTATTTTATTTTATTCTATTTTATTTTAATTTTTAAGCTTATTTATTTAGAGAGAAAGAGCAGGGGAGAGGCAGAGAGAGAGAGGGGGAGAGAAAGGATCCCAAGCAGGCAGCTCTGTCAGCACAGAGCCCAACGCGGGCCTCGAACCTATAAACCATGAGATCATGACCTGAGCCGAAGTCAGGAGTCAGACACTTAACCGACTGAGCCACTCAAGTGCCCCGCAAATATACAGGTTTAAAAAAAAATAGTTAAAATATAGCTATTTCTTAACATTTCATACAAGTAGAGAAGTCAGAATTCAGTGATTACACTGTTTCCTGAGAGATAAGAGTACATTTATCATCTGCCCTTATATCAGATGGTTTGATACCTACGCAATCTAATGACCAATTAAATGCTAAATGTTACCATCTTGGCTTTGGAAATTTGCCTTATATTAAACCCGGGAAGCTTTCTCTCAAATCTATCATATACATGGAGTATGGCAGGAAAAGTGAGTACCACTTTTATATCAAGACCATGCTTTAAGAGAAAAAGTCACTGTCCCAACAACTGCTCCCAGACAGTAAATTATCACAATTGATAAAGATCTATTTCACTGTTGGCAGTATGTTGGAAGAAGCTGGTATGTAGAAATAAAAGAGAAACAGAAACATATACTAGGCCTTGTGTTCCTTCCTGTTTTGGTCATTTTCACCAGGTGGTAATAATAATGACAGCAGTTTTAGTTTGGGACTTATAAAGCATTTACAATATGCCACTGTTGGTTATAAGCGCTTAGCTTATAGTAACTCATTTAATATATGCAACCCTGTGAATTCCCTATAACCCTGTAAGATCAATACCATGATTAGCCTCATCTTATAGATAAGGATGTGAAAACAGAAGTTAAGTAACATGCTCAAGGCCACATAGCAAGTGATAAAGGTAGGGTTTAAATATGAGCAGTCTGGCTCCACAGACATAGCTTTTAGTAATTTACTATGTTGCTTATTATGTATAATATATTGATATTATATCCTTTCTAGAGTAACATTTATAAATCAGCAAGCATGTACTAAGCACTGACCTAGATGCCATGGAGGAAACAAAAAAATATAACATGATTCTTCACTCACTCTAGAGGTATCTTTCTGAAATAAATTAAATTTCATACTTGTCTAGATTTTTCCTGACAGTGGTTCTCAAGTGGTATGTTAGGACATACTGGAGTGTTGGATCAAACTTTGATCTGATTAAAGTGTAATTCTGCTTCACTGTCAGTAGATATAGAAAATGTTGAGCAAGGAAGGTCATGCTATGTAGTGTAGAATGTGGCCAAAACCACCAAGAAGAAGATGTAAGTAAGAGTCAGAAAGTAATATCAAATTGGCTCCCAAGAAAGATCACAGGTTTCTGAGAACACATGATGCTCTCTACTGGAGAATTTTGGCTCTTACAGAATGTAAGCTACATGAAAGCAAGGATTTGGCCTGTCTTGTTCACAGTTGTAATCCCTAGGCAATGTCCCAGTGCCTAGCACAGAGTAAGCAATAAATATTTCATAAAGGAATGAATGGATGAAAGGAAGAAACCAAGAGAGTGGGGCAGAGCTGCAAATGGGCTTACTCCTACAGTGATACATGAAAAAATGTGATAATGGCAGATGCCTTTACATTACAGTCATGCTATATATTGTCATACTCTTCCAGGAACTATGCTGTGCTTTTTAGTGATTTTAATAGTATTTTTCAATCCTTTCATTTCCGTTTTTTTTTTTAATGTTTATTTATTTATTCTGAGAGGAAACATGCATTAAGTGGGGGAAGAGCAGAGAGAGAGGGAGAGAGAGAATCCCAAGCAGGCTTCACGCTGTCAGCACAGAGCATAATGCGGGGCTTGATTTCACAAACCGCGAGATCATGACCTGAGCCGTAACCAAGAGTTGGGTGCTTAATCAACTCAGCCACCCAGGTGCCTCCAATCCTTTTATTTCTTTCTGTGTGCCATCAAGAATTCTAGGATTTAGAATTTTATCATAAATTCTTTATGAATCTCCTAAAGGAATGCTAACATATTTATAGTTGCACATCCAAGATAAAAGAACTACTTTGCTTGGATTTTGATAGATACTATAGATAGTATCTTATATAGATAGCTATATACATAGCATATAGAAAACACAATCACCATTCCTACAGAAATGCTTATTAACAAGATGTGCAATTCTAAAAAAAAAAAGGGGGGGGAACAAAACAAAAATATGTACAACACAGACTATAGAATTCTTGTTTTAAACAGGATGCTTGAGTTAAGCTGTGTTCTTTAAATTTCTGGGTCCCACTGTTTAGATATCACTCCTTGCTAGTCTAGAGGAAGGATCAAATCTTGGACTTTAATGGAAACCATCTAGCTTTTCACTAACAACTTCCATACCCTTGGCTAAAAATAATAATCTTTTAATTCTACTTTCAATCATAATGTCATTTCTTCTTTTGTGTTTATCAAGTACTAACAAATCCAATTTTGGTGGAGAGATAGATCTGATTCGGGGGAGCTACTTTGCAAGAGGTAGGTGTAGTGTGGAGAGGTACCAGAAGAGTCAGACTTCATATAAATACCCAGTCCTTCTTAGATATATTGGAAGCAGCAGGCAGTGGAAAGAATCAGTGAGTGACATTAGTATAAGACATCATTTTGCATGAGAAGTTTCAAGAAAATTTGTCTTTTTGAAGGCAATTTTTAGAGCAGCTTTCAGTTTACGATAAAAATGAAAAGGAGGTACAGAGATTTCCCATATACAGGTAACCCCTGCTTTTCAAAAATTTGTATCATACCACTTTGCTTTTACAAAAGCCTTACATTAGTATGTTTCCGATTTTTACTTTTTCAGAAAAAGGTGAAAAGTAAAATTAGCCTTCAGTGTTTGCTTCGCAGCAAGCCATTATAGAGACAGTGTGCACCTCAAGCAGCAAGAGTGACCCCACCAAACTCACTACATTCAGCATCTCTGCATCAAGGCTCCGTAGCTTTAAACTGTGTCTGTGAGCATCTATGCTTTATCTTGATTTATTTTGTGCATCCAGTAACAATATGTGTCCTAAGATATCAGAAAAGAGAGGTTATCTTTTGGGACTGAGAATGCTAAAAAATTCTTCCACTTAAGTTAACAGTAATTGTGTCTTGGCTTTATGCCATTTAGACTTATGGAAGTTCTCTTAAGAAATCCGTACTCCCTACCCCTTCGTATGCATAGCCTCTCGCATTATTAGCATCACTCACTAAAATGGGACATTTTTCATCAACGCTGAACCCATGTTGACCCATCATAATCACCCCAAGCCCATAGTTTATCTTAGGGTTCACTTATGTTGTTGTACATTCTGTGACTATGGACAAATGTATAATGACATATATCTATCACCATCACTGCCCTAAAAATCCTCTGTGCTCTGCCCATTCACAACCTTCCCATCTGGGCAACTACTGATCTTTTTATTGTCCCCATAGTTTTGCCTTTTCCAGAATGTCATACAGTTGGACTCATATAGTATGTAGTCTTTTCAGATTGGCTTCTTTTTCTTAGTAATATGCACTTAAGGTTCATCCATATCTTATCATGGTTTAATACCTCATCTCTTTTTAGCAGTGTATATCATTCCATTGGTGGATTGTATTACCATCTATTTATCCGTTCATTACTGAAAGACGCCTCAGTTGTTGTCAAGTTCAGCAATTATGAACAAAACTTTTAGAAACATCCTAAGGCAGGTTTTTGCGTGGACATAAATTCTTATCTCATTTGGGTAAGTATCAAGGAGCAGGATTGCTGGATTGTATGGTAAGAATTTGTTTAGTTTTGTAGGAAACCGCCAAACTGTCTTCCAAAGTGGCTCTACCATTTTGCATTTCCATCAGCAGTTCCTGTTGTTCCACAGCATTTGGTGTTTCACCAGCGTTTGGTGTTTCAGAGTTTCAGATGTTGGCCATTCTGATAGGTGTATAGTGGTATCTTATTGTTATTTTCATTTTCATTTCCCTGATGACATATGATGGGGGAGCATCTTTTCATATGCCTATTTGCCATCTGTAGATCTTTGGAGAAGTGTCTCTTGAGGTCTTTGGCCCATTTTTCAATTGGTCCATTTTCTTATTGTTGAGTTTTAGGAGTTCTTTGTATGTTTTAGGTAACAGTCCTTTATTGGAAGTGTATTTGCAAATAATTTCTTTCAACCCGTGGCTTGTCTTCTAGTTCTCTTGATATTGTCTTTTTGCCAAATAAAAGTTTTTCGTTTTAATTAAGTCCACCTTTTCTTCTTTCTTTCTTTCTTTCTTTCTTTCTTTCTTTCTTTCTTTCTTTCTTTCTTTTTTTTTTCATGATTCCTGTCTTTGGTGTTGTATCTCAAAAGGTATCACCACACCTAAGATCATCTAGGCTTTCTTCTATGTTCTCTTCTAGGAGCTTTGTAGCCTTTTAAGTGTTACATTTAGGTTTATGACCCATTTTGAATGAATTTTTGTAAATGGTATAAGGTGTCCAGATCCATGTTTTTTAAAGACAGTTTTATATCTCCTTCCCAATTGTATGCCTTTGCTTTTTTTCCCCCTCCTTATTGCATTAGCAAGGACTTCTAGTGTAATGTTGAAAATGAGTAGTGGGAGGGGATATCCTTGCCTTGTTCCTCATCTTAGTAAAAACTCTTTGAGTTTCTCACCATTGAGAATGATGTATTATAGGCTTTTTTGTAGATAGTCTTTATCAAGTTGAGAAAGTTTCCCTCTATTCCTAGTTTACTGAAACTTTTTATCATGGATGGGTGTTGGATTTTGTCAAATGCTTTTTCTGCATCTATTGATATGATCATGTGGTTTTTCTTTTTTTAGTCCCTTGATGTGATGGATTACATTAATTGATTTTTGAATGTTCAACTAGGCTTGCCTAACAAGGATAAATCCTATTGATCATGACATATAATTCTTTTCATACTTCTTTAGATTTGATCTAATAATATTTTGTTGAGTATTTCTGCATCTATATTCATGAAAGAGATTGACCTATAGTGTTCTTTCAACGTCTTTAACCTCATAGAATGAGTTAGGAAGTGTTCCTTCCGCTTCTATCCTTTGAAAGAGTTTGTAGAGAATTGGTATAATTTCTTCTTTAAATATTTGGTAGAATTCATGGCTAAACCCACTTGGGCCCACTTACTATTTCGGAAGGTTATTAATTATCAATTTGATTTCTTTAATAGACACAAGCTAAAAATTGTCTTTAAAAAAAAGAAATTAAGGTATTAGCTTATAGAAAATTAGTAAGATTATAATAATTTCTGTTTTGTAAAGAAGACAGCACCAAAGGTTATAGGTTATTGTACTATATGACATTAATCAGATTTATATTTAATTTAGCAGTAATTTAGAATGACTTCAGTATTTTTTTATACTGATGTATACACATTATTTCTCTTATCTTCTTTTAAGTGTATTTATTTTGAGAGAGAGGAGAGAAGGAGTGGAGGAGGGGCAAAGAGAGTGAATCCCAAGCAAGCCCCCTCTGCAAGTGTGGAGCCCAATGCTGGGCCTGATCCCAGGAACCATGAGATCATGGTGTGAGCCAAAATCAAGAGTCAGACACTTAACCAACGGAGCCACTCAGATGTCCTTCTCTTACCTTTCTTTAAATCAGCTTTGTTTACTGCTGGTTTTCTCAATAGTGAGTTAAAAACTTGATTTGTGTCTAACTGTATTTGTATGAGAATTATTTTTTAACATTTTGAAATTATACTTTTGGCATTTTCTAGGAATACAACTTGGCTGCATATTTATACATCTTAAAAAAGTACATGCTCTTTTACCTAGCAATTGCTTATCTAAGTATTGACCCTAAGAAGATAAGGATGTGCTCAAAGATTTAGCTCTAAGAATGTTTTTGAATGTGCTTTATATAATAGCGAAATAGAAACAACTATGCAACATTAGAGGACTGCTTGATACCTAAATTTATTTTAAGAATGGTTTTTTTCTGGGTAAGTGGAACTTGTAAGTTTCAAAACTTTCTTTTATGTTGTTCATATTTTCTTATGAAACTTTTGAAAGAAGAAAAAAAGAAAGCTTAAAGATCACAAAGTCTAGTTACACTTCTCGTCTCATTCTTGTTGACCTCAGTTGAGGTATTTAGCCCCTAGCTATAGTTTTTCTGTTCCAATTCCTGCCACTAACCCAGGGGACTTCAGCGTCTTTGAACAAGACTGATCTACCATCCCTGCTTTTCAATTCCTTCATATCCCATTTCCAGTGCCTTCTCCAGTTCTGTAATTTAGTCCAAAGAAATCTTTTTTTTTTTTTTTAATATTTTTAAATGTTTATTTATTTTTGAAAGAGAGAGACAGAGTGTAAGCAGGGGAGGGGCAGAGAGAAGAGGGAAACACAGTATCCGAAGCAGGCTCCAGGCTCCTAGCAGGGGCTCCAATCGACAAACCATGTGTGAGATCATGACCATGTGTGAGATCCATGAGCGAAAGTTGGATGCTTAACCGACTGAGCCACCTAGGTGCCCACAGTCCAAAGAAATTTTAGATACTGTGTTCATTCAGAACTGTTCACCTCTGATGTTCCTGTGTTTCTTGCTCTGGTCTGCTTTTAGATAAAAATGTCTTGTTTTTTCTGATTAAAAGAAGTAACACATGTTTGCTAGAAAATTCTTTCAGAAAATACAAAGATTCAAAAGAGAAAATCAAAACACTGCAATCCAGGGCATACCACACGGCATTTTTGTAACCTTTTCAACTTTTTGTTAGGAATAGTTTTTTTGTTTATTTTCTGAGATGGGATCTTACTATACATTTTGCTTTTATAATCTGATTTTTGCCACTCAGTGATTTATCTTTCCATGCCAATAAACACAGATCTACATCACCATTATTATGGCTGAAAAATAATTTATATTATGACTATAATATCCTTTATCTAGGCCAGGGTGTCACAACCTCAGCACTATTGACATCTGGGCCAGATAATTTATTGAAGGCGTTGTACTGTGCATCGTAGGATGTTTTACAGCATCCCTGCCCTCTACTTGCTAGATGCCAGTAGGACTAGCCTCCTAGTCATGATGGTCAAAGATGTTTCCAGCTATTGCCAAATGCCTTCTGTGGGCAATATTACTGCAGTTGAGAACCACTAATATAATCAATCTGCTATGATTTGACATTTACATTTATCTACTTTTTCATAATTAAAAACAGTGGTGCTAATAAAGATCCTAAGATATATAAACTCAGCACTTCTTCGAATTACCTGTATAGCTTAAATTCTTAGAAAGGAAGAACATACTTTTTTTTAGTTTATTTATTTTTTACTTTTTTAAAATATATATTTCTTACTCTTTATTTTTGAGAGAGAGAGAGAGCTCAAGCAGGGGAGAGGCAGAGAGAGAGGGAGACACAGAATCTGAAGCAGACTCCAGGCTGTCAGCACAGAGCCTGACGCAGGGCTCAAACTCACCAACCGCGAGATCATGACCCGAGTCGAGGTGGGACACTCAACCCATTGAACCACCTAGGCGCCCCTATTTCTTTATGTTTTAGACAGAGGGAGAGAGCAAGTACACAAGCAGGGGAGGGGAAGAGAGAGGGAAAGAGAGATTCCCAATCAGGTTCTGTGCTGTCAGCACAGAGCCCAACATGGGGCTCGAACTCACGAACTGGGAACTCAGGACTTGTGCCGAAATCAAGAGTCAGACACCTAACCGACTGAGCCACCTAGGCACCCCAGGAATAACATATTTTAATGTTGATGTCTATTGCCAGATAGTCCTCCAGAAGTGTTGTATCAATTTATAGTACCATTTAAACAGCAAAAATGACATTTCCTCAGATTTTGTCCAAGAACTATTAATCTTTTAACTCTTTGTTAGTGATGGGACACCTGGGGGCTCAGTCAGTTAAGCAGGCGACTCTTGATTTATGCTCAGGTCATGAACTCACGGTTGTGAGTTCAAGCCCTGCATCAGGCTTTGTGCTCACAGCACAGAGCCTGCTTCAGATCCTCTGCCTCCCTCTTTCTTCCCCTACCCCGCTCACACTCTCTCTCTCCCTCTCTCTTTCTCAAAAATAAATAAACATTAAATCTCTCTTAGTGAAAAGTAAAACATAATACTACTTTGCCCTTTTAATTTGTAAATTATTTGATTTGCTAAGCAGGTTAGTAATTTTCACTATGTTTATTGGCCATTTGTATTACTGCTTTTGTGAGCTGCAAATTAAATGTCTTTTGTCCACTCTTGATTTTGTAAGAGCTAGTAATTATTTCTTCCAGTTTGTAATTTTTCTGGTAACATTATGTGAGTTTTCCTTTACAGAAAGTATACATTTTTTATGCCGTCAAATTATCAGTCTTTTTATTGTGGTTTTACTGTTAGTGATGTCATGCTTAGAAAGATCACCTCTGGGGGCACCTGGGTGGCTCAGTCAGTTGAGCGACCGATTCTTGATTTCGGCTCAGGTCTTGACCTTGTGGTTCTTGAGATCGAGCCCTTGGGGTGGAGGGGGTACTATGCTGACAGCACAGAGCCTGCTTGGGATTCTCTCCTCTCTCTGCCCCTCCTCCTGTTTCGTGAGTTGGAGACCCATATAGGGCTCCCTGCTGGCAGCTCAGAGCCCGCTTGGGATTCTCTCTCTCCCTCTCTCTCTCTCTCTCTCTGCCCCTCCCCTGCTCATGCTGTCTCTGTCTCTCTCAAAAATAAATAAACTTAAAAAAAAATCCACTCAAAACCCCAACAATGTTGTATTAATGTTTTCCAACTCTTAGAAATCTGGTTTCTTTTTTTTGTTTTTTGTTTGTTTTTTGAGAGAGGGAGAGAGGGAGGGAGATCACGCACTCAGACACATGCATGGGAGAGGGGCAGAGAGAATCCCAAGTAGGTTCCACTCCCAGTGATGAGCCAGAGGAGGGTTCCATCCCACAACTGTGAGATCATGACCTGAGCCAAAATCAAGAGTCAGGGGTTTAACAGACTGAGCCCCCCAGGTGCCCCAGAGTCTATTTAAAGACTTAAGAATCAAACTAGATTACTGAATAAACACCTCACAGTTCTTATAATGCGCCTGCCAACTTCAGTTAGGTAGGTATAAATATTATTTCCGTTTTACAGACCGGGAAACTAAGGCACAGTGGGTTGATACAACCTCTGAGAGTCAGAGCAAGTGATTAAGACCCAAATTGTGCGCGGCTTACAGTTTTAGGTTTTGTGTGTCTCCGCCCTGCGGCCTGGGAATCACAGGAGGCCTCATTGTTCCTAAGAGCCCGATTCTACAATAGTATCTCTATCTGCAACAAAGAAGAGGCAGGCAAATCAATAGCGGTTTTCAGTTCCTGACCGCATATTTGATTCAATCAAGGCACTTTTAGAAAATATCCTTTCCAGGGCCTTACCGAGAGAAATTCTGTCCAATTAGTCTTGAGTGGGGCACTACTATTTTTAATCTGTTAAAGAGGAACGTTATTCCCAACGCAGTGGTTTTCAAGCTTTTTGTATTCGCTGGACCCCTGACACCAATCTCCAATTACTTTCAAAGGTAATGTGTGGCAGGTGTGTGAGGTCTTTGCCCACACCACGAACCACCTGTCGGTTTTGGTGAACTCTTTGTTATCCCTAGTGCAAATGTAGACCACCCGGTTCTTCCAGAGAGAAGCATTTTAGGAAGAGGGGACTGAACTTGGCCTAGGGAGTAATGGTGAAGGGAGTGGTGGATTTACAAATAATGGCTTTGCTTCCTTCCACGTGATGTCCAGTTGTAAATTTCACGTAGTCAATCTCCTCCACCAAATAACTTGTCGGAAATTTTCTTGTACTCTACACTTGGCAGTTTAAAACTTGTACACACCTGCGTTCTTCTGTCTTCAATTCCCACGCGTCCCTAGTCCTCAGAGCATGGCTGGGGAGCCTGACACAGCTGGGAGCGCGGCCCCCTAGGGCTCACGCAATAGAGGCCGGTAAGAGCCACGTGGAGCTCTGGCCACATCCCTTGGCTCCAGGTGGGCCACGGGCCCAGCTCTTAACAGCTGCAAACTCACAGCAGCAGGAGACAGCCAACCGCCCGCGGGCCCCTCGTTGGAGCCGTCGCCCAGGAGAGGACACGCTTCCAATCCAGGGCGCTAGTAAAACCTGGGACCGCGACAGGTGACTTGGCCTTGCGCCGCGCTCCACCGCCCACCCGCACGTGCCGACGCAGCCCCGGAACCCCGAAACGCGCCGGCCCCGGTTTGCCCAGGTGCGAAGGGCGCTGAGCCGCCCGGGCCGCGCCGCGCCGCTCGGCCCCGCCCAGGAGGGACCCGCGCGGCTCCTGAGTGGGCCGGCGGGACGTCAGTCAGGCCTCGGGGGCGGGGCCCGGGTTGCGCCCGTCCCCCGGCCGGCTATAATGTCGGGCCCCGAGTGCCTGCCGGCGGCGGGCGGAGGTGCGCGCCTGGGCAGGGGTGAGGTTCAGGGCGTGTGGAGCCCCGCGCAGCTGCCGCAGCTGCCGGCCGGCCGGCGACGACTCCGGGAGGAGAGGGAGAGAAGGAGAGGGAGGGGCGGGAGGCGGCGGCGGGATGGAGGGCACTCGGGGCTGCCCGTGCTCGGTTTGCACCAACTCCCGAAGGTGCTGCTTCCAACTTTTACCTCTTTGGAAGCCGGGAGCCGTAGTGTCAGGAGACTTGACATTAGGCGTGCTGATCCGAGCTAGTGACGCCCACAACCTCTCCCCCTCACCACCCCCCCCCCCTTTTTATCTGTTCTCAGCTTTGTTATTTTTATTCATCTCTAGAAAATGGACTTCGCCCGCCTCTGGCTGGGGCTGCTGCTGCCTTCGGTGGCTGCGCTGGATTTCGGCTACCACCACCAGAAGGGGATGGAAGAGTTTTTGAAGAATGTGGCCCAAAACTACAGTTCTATCACTCGCTTACACAGTATTGGGAAATCTGTGAAAGGTAGGGTCCATCTCGTGCGCTTTCCCAAACTCCCGGTCCTCGCTTTCATTCATTAAGTCTGCCTTAGCTTCCTGTCCCCTTTCCCTGAATCTGCTCAGGGGAGCTCCAAGCGGGTAGACCGGTGCCTTGCTTGTTGGTCGTTTTCTGCTTTTGTGTGTTGTGTTGTCTTGTGTTATTTTGTCAGCGCAATAGTAGGAAGACCTGAATTTTACTAAACGTCTCTGCTGTCATTCAGTGTCATTGCGTCCTACGCGTTAACGGCGTTCTTTTTACTCTCTTGCGCTGGTTGCTTGGGATGTGTATTTTTTTTTTTTCTTGGTAGATAAACTTCTGTCAGGAAAGTCTCCGTTTAGCCATCGCGGCTTTCCCTTTTTGTTGGCATCTTTAAATATGATTTGGACTGTTAGTATCATTTTTTTCCCCAGTCTCTTTTAAGCTAAACTAATTTCTGTTGGTGAGATTTCTGTCATTCGTAATTAGCCCTGTGACTTAAAATGATGCAGAAATATCATTTCTATAAGTTTCTTTTAATGTTAAAGAGTAGGTAAGATTTGTGTCATGTGTAATTAGCCCAATGGCTTAAAGTTATGCAAAAAAAATGGCTCTGACACTGATCAGAGACTGTTTTAAAATTATCTATTTGGGGCGCCTGGGTGGCGCAGTCGGTTAAGCGTCCGACTTCAGCCAGGTCACGATCTCGCGGTCCGTGAGTTCGAGCCCCGCGTCGGGCTCTGGGCTGATGGCTCGGAGCCTGGAGCCTGTTTCCGATTCTGTGTCTCCCTCTCTCTCTGCCCCTCGCCCGTTCATGCTCTGTCTCTCTCTGTCCCAAAAATAAATAAACGTTGAAAAAAAAAATTAAAAAAAAAAATTATCTATTTGAATAAAACGATTGCTGGTTAATAAACGTTAGCAATGATTGGAACAGGCATTTTCACGTTTATCATTTAATTAATTTAGAAGCTATATTAAATATAAACATATAGCTACATATTAAACCTCATTTTTACAGACAGGAAATTTAAATCAGAGATATTATTTTGCTCAAGATCACCAGGTGGTAGATTTTATAACCAGGATTGGCATTCAGATTGTTCTACTTAAAGGCTTAGATATTTTGGGGAGAAGGCAAATACTTTTAACAAACATTATTTCTTAATCTTCTTTTTATTTTGGTACCCCTAAAGAGTTTACCTGAAAGTTTAATATTTTTTTTTTCAACGTTTATTCATTTTTGGGACAGAGAGAGACAGAGCATGAACGGGGCAGGGGCAGAGAGAGAGGGAGACACAGAATGGGAAGCAGGCTCCAGGCTCTGAGCCATCAGCCCAGAGCCTGACGCGGGGCTGGAACTCAGGGACCGCGAGATCGTGACCTGGCTGAAGTCGGACGCTTAACCGACTGCGCCACCCAGGCGCCCCGAAAGTTTAATAAAAAGTTTTGTCAAGTGTATGCAGTTTGGATCTCCACGCTTTAGAAGGTGTGTTGAAACTCTACCTAGATTTTAGCTCTGAGCTTTTGAGCCGAGGAGTGTCTTTTAATTACCATATTTTCAATCATTTAAAAAAAAAAAAGTCATGGTTTTTATATTAAAGAAGACCTGGTATACAAATTTACTTATCCGCAATGCAAAATAAAAATCCTGGGTCATATGCGTAATGGTACCTTTGTTTTCAAACAACATTGCCAAAGAGTTGGTGCCAGGATTACTCTATATTGCTCTATAATCCAAAATTACAGAGGTTGGATGTGTGAGAAATCGTATCTTGAATCAGCATATGTACTCAGCCTTTTGAAATCCTTTTCCCTTAGGGCTAGAGAAAAGAGCAGTTTTAAAAGATCTAAGAATACTCATTATATTAATAAAGCAAATACAGAACCTAACTATCTTGAGTTATTGTTCAGTCATCATTTAAACCACAAGGTGATGAGAGTGTTAATTCTAACTACTAAGTGATTTGGCAGGTTTTCATGTTTTCGAGCACAAAGTGCTTTGAAGGAAAATTGGGGAATCTCCTTCTTAACGTGAACCAGCTCTTCTGATCATTTCACATGGTATCAGACCACAGTAACAGTGAAAGCCAGCAGGCTTAATTTTACTTTGTGTGCACCCTTGTGGCTAAAGGACTGAGAAGTTATCATGTAAAAATAAAATCTGACACTAGTGTTCACATGTGTTGAACATAGTGTTGTGAATAGTAACTCAGATTAGGAAAAAGCTTGCAAGTGGTGGGTTACAACTCTACCCTGTATCGCTGCCTGTTATCATGAACGTTGAAAACCAGCGCTCCTTTCTTGGTACTCTTTTCACTAGACTAGGCAATTTTCCCAGCTGTCTGCCCTCTGGTGTAGGATAAGCTTTGCTTTGCAAACGACATTTACAGTATGTGCTATTTGTTTATTTATTTAGAACATGGGCAGCCTACCTAGAAGAGAAGGTAGCATTCCTACCTGGTCAAATACATTTTCAGTTTTTGTAAATGCACATCACATCTATTTTTGTTGTAATCATGGATTCTATTCTGCTTTTTTCCTCAATTCACATTATCTCATTCCATATTTCTATGAATTGACAAGGTCTACCGATGTAAATTGGTTATTATATAGTATTTCATCCTCTTGGTTATGAGTTTTCTTAGTCCTTCACCTCTTTGGAGCGTCTGTGTAGTTTTTGATAATGTATCATAAACAATTATGCTTTAAAAGGATTGATGCCATGATGAGTACCTTCCATTATAATTGGTGATTTTTTTTTCAATTTTTTATTTTGAAATGTTTGAAACCCACACAAAAGTTGAGCACACATCTACCCTTCACCCACATTCAGCCATAGTGGACTGACCATATTTCAGTTGAGCTTTTGGAGGAAACCCCATTACCTAATGACCTAGTAAAATCTTAAGTGAAACAAGAGAAGCAACTCAAAACAACTGACTTGAGGAAAATTCGGAAAGGTACAATATTCACTGGTTTATTCATTCCTCCATTTAGTTAAGCCAACCTACTACCATCACCCCCTCCCCCCCTTTTTTTTCACTCCTAACCCCCTCTGTCTTAATATGATGCTGGCACATATTCAGTAATTTATGTTTGTTTAGTGAATTGAATGTTTGCTGAGTGAAAGTTGTCTGAAGCAAGCAAAGCTGTGTGCCACTCATGGCCTGCCATTAGGTAGCCCCTTTCAAAGGACAAATGTACTTATTGTGGATTTCCCCAATGAGCCTTTCCACACCCCCCAAAATTAGTTCTAGAATATTTCTGCCCTCTCTTTCT